>NC_056745.1:1508423334-1508463668 GCF_019279795.1 Protopterus annectens
TTGTAGTAACTACAGAGGGATAAAACTGATCAGTCACAGCTTGAAGTTATGGGAAAGAGTAATGGAAGCTAGGTTAAGAAGGGAGGTGATGATTAGCGATCAGCAGTATGGTTTCATGCCAGGAAAGAGCACTACAGATGCAATGTTTGCTCTGAGAGTGTTGCATTGTCTCTTTGTGGACTTGGTGAAAGCATATGATAGGGTGTCTATAGAGGAGTTGTGGTATTGTATGAGAAAGTCGGGAGTGTCAGAGAAGTATGTAAGAGTGGTACAGGATATGTACGAGGGTAGTGTGACAGTGGTGAAGTCTGCAGTGGGAGTGACAGATCCATTTAAGGTGGAGGTGGGATTACATCAAGGATCAGCTCTGAGCCCTTTCTTATTTGCAATGGTGATGGACAGGTTGACAGACGAGATCAGACAGGAGGCCCCATGGACTATGATGTTTGCAGATGACATTGTGATCTGTAATGAGAGTAGGGACCAGGTTTATGAGACCCTGGAGAGGTGGAGATATGCTCTAGAGAGGAGAGGAATGAAGGTCAGCAGGACAAAGACAGAATATATGTGTGTGAATGAGAGGGAGGATAGAGGAATAGTGAGGATGCAGGGAGTAGAGGTGGAAAAGGTGGATGAGTTTAAGTACTTGGGATCAACAGTTCAGAGTAATAGTGAGTGTGGAGGAGAGGTGAAGAAGAGAGTACAGGCAGGGTGGAATGGGTGGAGAAGAGTGTTAGGAGTGATTTGTGACAGACAGGTACCAGTAAGAGTGAAAGGGAAGGTTTACAAGAGGGTAGTGAGACCAGCTATGTTGTATGGGTTGGAGATGGTGACATTGACAAAAAGGCAGGAGTCAGAGCTGGAAGTGGCAGAGTTAAAGATGCTAAGATTTGCACTGGGTGTGACAAGGATGGACAGGATTAGGAATCAGCATATTAGAGGGTCAGCTCAGGTTGGACGGTTTGGAGACAAAGTCAGAGAGGCGAGATTGCATTGGTTTGGACATGTGCTGAGGAGGGATGCTGGGTATATTGGGAAAAGGATGCAAGGATGAAGCTACCAGGTAACAGGAAAAGAGGAAGGCCTAAGATAAGGTTTATGGATGTGGTGAGAGAGGACAGGCAGGCGGTTGGTGTGACAGAGCAAGATGCAGAGGGCAGGAAGAAATGAAAACAGATGATCTGCTGTGGCAACCCCTAACGGAAGCAGTCGAAAGAAGAAGAAGACTAAAATTTTTCCTAAATGGTCTATAGCAAAGCTCTCATTTTAATGACAAATTATTTCTGAATATAAACCTAGGCATATCGTCAACAACTTCTCTAATTCTGTCATCTGAACGTAAAATAGACCAATTCTGCTTTATGACATCACATACTGCCTGTATGTTGTTACTATATTTTAAAGAAAAAACACATTTAGGTTTATTGGGAACAGATATACATTTACAGAAATGCTGTCTACGTAGGTATGGTTTAGTAGACCTGGTTTTTACATTTGCTGATCTGAACTTTTATGCCTCAAGCCTTTTGGTGGACAAGCTGAGTTATTTTTTCATTTTTGCCTTTTTTACTACAGCTTGCCCTTTAATCATTGGTATTGTTTTATTTTTTATACTTTTTGTCTTGGCATTACTGTGACCCATGGCTAAGGGCAACGCAATTCAGCAAAACAAACAAAAAAGACATTTCTCAAAATTATACCGGCATTTTGATGTTGCCTTCAAAATCTACATCAGTAAATTAGGTCACAATCATTCACAAAGCTTCAGTGAATTATAATTGCACAACACTATGCAGGTAATTCATTATTAATTCCAGATTTTTGGAAAACCCTTCATAACAGAAGGTAACTTAAGAAGTTATGGTACAATTGACATACAATTATTTTATAAATAATACTGGCTTTGTTAGCAGTTGTATGTATCAGTGAGTGAATAACATCAAAGCTATTAAATTACAAGAAAGAACTCTCACATGAGGAGCTTTTTTGATGCGACTGATGTGAGAAATAAATGGGAAGACAGATGTCACAATATCATCGGTATAATGTATTGTAGGGGCTAGGTAATATCACATTTGACTATCATTTTTAGGAGGATTTTATTAGTTTCATTGTTGACATATTGCAATGTATTAAGAAAAAGAGCAAACAAATCCAAATGCATTAATTTATCTCTTATATCCAACCTATACTCCAGAATATTGATAATATAAGTCGAAATTATCCACCTGTTAGGAGTTTGTTGCTAAATATTTGGTCAATGTTTAATATTTGTTTTAGCAGGAATTTTCAAACATGCCAGTGGAAAAGTAGATATTCTTATACTAAAACATCAAGTCACAATTTATATTAAATTAATACTGATCTAATGAAAATTATGGATGATAAGGATGATTAGAGTCCATTATTTATAGTAGTTTATGAAAATATCTGTAAATATGTTTGTTTAATATAAAGACAAAAATAAAGGCAGTTTATTATTAATAATTTATTGAGATGTTATCAATACCTGTGGACTACAAGAGATATTTGCGAGAATGATCTTTAATTAGATTTACCAAGGAATATCAGACTTCTGGGAGTTTATAACCCTGAGTTCAGAGATTCAAAAATCAGTGGCAAATTATTATATTCAGTTTATACAGTAATGGAAGGTAGTAATTTATACAAAGTAGTTTATAAATCAGATAGCAAAGGAAAATATACCTCTTTTTCTGTAAAGGATAACCCGTTTGCATTTGACAATGGTGGAAATGTAAGCAAACATCTGACAAAGTGATGACTCTTGCATGACCTGGTAAGGATTTTGTCCTATAAGTTTGCACTGATTTCATAACAGTTCTGGAGCTAATTATTAAAATTATTAATGATCTCCAACAACAGTATGTTACTTTCCTTGCCATTGCTGATCATCTGGTGTGCATCAGTAAAAAGAAAATAATTATACAACCATGGGTGAGAAAGAAGAACTTCTGTTAAATTCATGCTTCTAGGTCTGAAATGACTTACGATAATTGGCTATAGAGCAATTGAGTTAATTAATTAATTTTATGGAAGTGGATTATAATGTGAATTTTATTTTGTCTCAAACATTTTATAATTTGAATATATTAAAGTATATGGAATTTTAACCTTTCTTCAGAGAAGTTTAAATATAAACACTTTTTCATCCAGTCAACCTGCAGATGGCAAATTTGATTTAAAACCCAACATGAAGAAATTATCTGGCATTTTAGGTAAATGTGACATGTTTATGTGCACGTCTCTGGAAAGTTAACTTAATGAGCTTAGCAAAGCTGCGTGACTCAATGCATCTCACAGTGCCACGCTAAAAAATAGTAAGAAAAGAAAAAAAGGGTAGAAAGGAAAGTGATGAAATGGGGGCAAGCAGGGGGGAAAACATAGTGAAAGGCAGGTAGGATATGCAGGAAGGGTTCATAGGTTCATAGGTTCATACTAGGCTATCTGCCCAAGGGCATTTATAAGCCTAGCCCAGAGTTTTGTGGCTTTCACCACCCCTTTAGTTTGAAGGATACTATGCCCATTATTTTGCTGTGCCTCTGTCAAGCAGTGACACTGAGGTAATCCCTGGGGTATACCTGCGATCGCCCATCCATTGGTCAAGATTTCTCTTGAACAAAGCCAGCGAGGTGCTCTGCCTCACATGTACTGGGATTTTGTTCCACAGCATAGGGAGTCTCTGGGTGATGAATCTGTCCCTCCAGCATGTCCTATTAATAGCCGTGTTGAGGTTTAAGTCTCTTGCCCTTGTAGTTCTGATGGATTTAGATCTTTTGAGGTGAAGCATGTTCATTAATTCCGGGTTGGACATGGCCTTGTATGTCAGGCATAGGTCACCTCTGAGCAGACGGTGAGTGACTGAATAAAGCTGGAGTTCCTTCAGTCGGGCAGCATAAGACATATTTTTGAGACCCTTTATCCTTTTGGTGAGGAACTTTTGGGGCCTTTCCAATTGCTGCAGGTGTCGGGTCAGATACATTCCGAATGGGGCATTCTACTCAATCATTGGTCTGATGAGTGATGAGTACAGGGGAATGATGACCTCCCTTGATCTAGATGTGAATCACTTCATGATCAGGTGGGCAATGTAGAAGGTGTTCCTAACTACTTTGGCAATGTGAGTGTCAAACGAAAGGGTGTAGGAAAGAACCATAACTATCCATTTCTTGTATAGCAACAACTGTGCACTTTGACAGAACTTATAGACGAATTTGGATTCTCAAACCCCAGAGAGAGGGGTGAGGACAACATAACTGCGTTTTCAAGATAATTGGACTGAATTACAAGTATCCAGCAGACACGTGTGCAAAATGGAGAGCTATATATGGGACAATTTTTTTTTTTTTTTTGAGACAGGTGCCCATTTTTTTAAGGTGAGAGTGGAATATTGGGGAAGGGACATAGGTACATGTGGGGAGGTAATTTTGGTAGGTGAGAATGCCTTTCAAACAGACAAGACATACAATACAACAGACAAGGGTGGTAAGTGACACATGAGGGGGTTGAACACCTTGGATAGAGAGGGAGTTGTGGAATTCAAGTCATATGAGCTTCCAGATAGCAGCAACATGACTCACATCTCCACCCATGGGACTGTCAGCACTGCTTCTTTACTGACCCAGGGGTGGCAGTGCTAAAGACTGGGCACTGGGCTGATGCTCCCTCCCCCCCCAGAGTGACCAGCATGTCCTCAATCTGGCACAAGCAGTGGTCATAGCCATTGTGGACTATCCTGCGTAGCAAGTCTGTCAGCTCAGCCTGGGTGACAACTGTCCCTCTACCACCACTCCCAGAGGAAGACGCGTCCCCATCCCATATGGCAGCTCTACCTGATGCCGCAGGTATTGCAGGGGCATGAGAGGGGGCACCACCAGTCTGGGTCCCAGACATGCTGGGACCCAATGTCACAGCCACTTGATGCAAAGTAGGGGAATCAGCTGGAACCGGCCTACCTTGACGTGCTGTGGAAATTGAGGTTTAGCAGTGAGTTGAGGTTAGTTATGAACAAATCATTGTTAGTATTAACAGCATGGAACATCATATTAATTAACTCAAATAGATAGGAATTTATAGTATGTGTGATACAACATGAAATAACAGAACAGCCAGTATGTTAACAGCATGCCAGTAACAGGTAATGCATAAGGGCAACCACATGGTTAATTTAACAATATATTTTCATTTGATAGCATAATAATACATAATAATAAACTGCATAAGGCCAACAAAATGGTTAATTTAACAAGATATGTCATATGAATGCATAATACATAATAATATAACAATATTAAATACATGCAGCTAAGCGGTGGGGAGAGAGAGAAAAACAGTCCATTAGTGACATTACAGATTATATCCCTGAAAACAGTGGTAATGTTAACTCTACAGATGTGTATTGTCAGTTTTGTGTACAGTGACTACAAGTCTCCTATAGGTGAGGTATCACATACATCCCTCTCAAGCTGTTTCATGGGACAGTATGAGCCAAGCAATAACAAATGCAGGTACACAACTGGGCAGAAAACTTGCACATCATGTGGACTTATATAACTACCAAAGTGTTATGTAAGAAGATTTGGTAACACTTTGAATTCCAAGTAATAATGTCTGTGGTAATCCTGTGACAGATGGATTACACAATATTAATTACAGTGCGAGATATCGTGACACGTGAGAGGTATGCTTGTGTACAGTTCATAAACTAGACAGCCGTCATGCCTTAGTTCCTAGGCAAGAGAATAGAACCTAATAGCTGTGACTGTAGGCAACATTTGCAAATGATGTAATAAGTGACTACAGCAACTTAATACAGACATGCACGGAATACAGCCATACTGGAAGCAGACTGCAAAATATGAATGGTTAAAGCATGTGTTCAAGGAGATTGAGTATGGGAAAATCTGTATGCATTGAAGTGAACTTTGTACTACGAACTGTGAATAGTGGAAAAGTACTGAAAAACAAGAGGTTGTTTGAAAGGAGGAAATGTGTGTTATATGGAAGTGTATCCGATTTTCTTTCTCTGCCTAGAGATGTAGTAATGTGAACTGCTTTAAGCCTACGGGTAAACCACTGATTGGTTAATTGTCTTTTGTACTATTGTAATTGTTTATATTTTTATACTGTCAGCAGTATCACCAGCATATAAGCTTATGCATTCCTTTGTTCGGGGAGTCTCCCTGGTACTTTCCATGAGGCTCCCACATGTGTGTAATAAATACCTCTGAAAGAGAGGAAGATGTGTCTTGTCTTCATTTGAGGTAAAATATTAAATACAGCAATTGGTGCCGTTTACTCAGATCTGAACTGATAATAGCTGCGGTAGTTGAGGATTGAAAAAAGTACTGCTAGTAAAAGGGCCCATGACAAAATTTTCTGTTCTGGCAGTGTTTCTTTCTTTTCCTGTACTTGCCTGTATAACAAAAAAAAATTGGTATTGATAATCTTATAGAAATGTAATAATTCCTCTCATTCAGTTGTTTTGAGGTAAGTGGCATGCATTTTTTTCTCTCCCCTGCTATTGATTGTGCAAGTATGAGAGAGGGTGAAAATGAAACGCTGGCAACATAAGAGTGAAAGGAGATACGAGAGTGGGGAAAACAACGTTTACAAAACGTCACAGCTACATCTTTAGAATGCAGAATAGCTTATCGTGTGAAAATAGGAGGGAGTGTGGGAACCATAAAAGAGCCAGAAAGAGGTACACCAGCTGGTTATATGTATTTTCGTGTGTCCCGGGACAGCTGTATGTTTATAAGTCAGTGGGTCTCCCTCACTGAGAGTGATGGTAAACTCGCCTTCCCAGAAAATGGTAGTTTTAATAAAAATATTTTGCTAAATCTCCAAGGAAAATTAAAGAGAAAAGGAAGAAGAATACCAGGGTTGTGCTGGGCAGCATTTAATGATTGGATGACAGAGGAGAAAGAAAGAGAAAAGGATTCGGTTATTAGTAGTTTAAAAGATAATCAGCAGAAATTTAAAGAGCAACTGAAAGAATTACAACACACTGCTAGTAATTTAGATGTAGTAAACAGTAAATGCTTGAAGGACCCACCCTTTAAGGGACTTTATCCTCTAAAGGAATTAGCTAAATTGCAGATAACTGAATTGTCAGAAGACGATAATGCCTGGCTCCCCCCACCAGTGACTGGGCCACTGATTGCACCACCGCAGTATCAGCTCCCCCTTGCTCAACAAGGAGCGGAAGCACAGCAGCCAGATTCCACCACTAAACGTTCCACCCCTAGCTGTGGACAGTCACTCTAGTGAATCTGATCCAGACACAAGCGATAGAAAAAAGGGACCAAAAACTCACAGTAAGACTCATGAAGAAGCAAAAGCTGTAATGTATTTTAAAGCTAAACCCTACTATAAAGGTAAAGGAAAGTGACATTTACACCAACGAAGGCATTTTGGTCAGTTCCCTGCTATAATTGACAGTGGGGATGGGTATTTCAGACCAGATTAATTTAATCCAGATTCAGGATCGAAGTCGTAAAACGATGACAGATTGCTACCTTTGAGGGAGGTACCTAACCCAGCTCATGTTCAAAGTGCACAGGAACCACCGACCATTGTAGTACCTAGGGCATGGTCGGCGGTTGATTTTCAAGCCATTACTAAATTGTTACTGCCTATTTGTACTAATCCATCTAAGTTCCAGCATGTACTGGCGGGAAATATTTGTTTACAAAATCCTACGATAGAAAAAGTTAGGGCAGTTCTTCACTACGCCATACCGGCTGATCTGATGAAATGGATTTGGGACCATGCCAATGTCCCTACTCCAATTCCAAAACATGATGCACATGGAGACAATGGGTTTGAAGCAGTCAGCAGCGTATAGTAGATGCCATCATAGTAATAGTTCCACCCACACACAACTGGTCCAAAACCAAGTCAGTTCTTCAAAAAGAAGACAAACCTGTGGACGAGTATTTAAATCATCTCACTGAAACCTTTGAGGCTTATTCTGGTTACCCTGAACCCACCAAAGGGCCAGCACAGAGCAGATTGTTGGCTGTTTTTGTAGATGGGTTACGCCCAGAAGAATGGGATAAGCTAAAGGAAGTATGTTTAAACCGGCCTAGTCTTGGATTGCATGAATTAGTTACACAAGTGCAATACCTCTCTGACCACTTAGCACAGGAAAAAAAGGACTTACAAGAGAAATTGGTTAAAGCGCAGATTCAGATGTGCACTGCCTTTGGGCAGCATGGACGGGGAGGATGAGGACAGGGAAGAGGGAGAGGTGGATGCCAAGGGGCTGGAAACCAAAATAGACAAAACTGGCAGGAAAATCGATCAGCCACACCCCAAAGCTATAATAATCAGATGGAGTATTTCAATTGTGGCCAAGTAGGCCATTGGAGAAATGAATGTCCGTATTTGGCTGAGCAACCTGCCCCACCCACTGATACATCACCTCAGTGGAATTCTAATTGGACTCCATCCAATCGGCAGTCATCACAATGAAGGTTTCCTGAACAAAGACAACAGCAGTTGTGCCCCTTCATCCCTGTGGATCAAAATGGACCACATGTTATGTTACTTGTCAAAAATAAACCATATCCACTTTTGATTGACACTGGAGCATCCAAATCAATGTTAGCTGGTGAAGCAGCAATAAATGTCCCCCTCTTTAATAACATAACTAGAGGGGTAGGTGTCTCTGGCATTCCTATTGAATATTCTGAAACCGTCCCCATCCCAGTAACTTTGGGACCTTTACAAGACAATCATGCATTTTTTAGTAGGACCCTCAGCACCTTTAAATTTATTGTGAAGAGATTTGCTCTGTAAGGTGGGAGCAACCATCCTCTGCACTGCTGAAGGAGTATGTTTACAAGTATCTTCAGATAAACAAGATAGCATTTTGGCTACCTTAGACAGAAATGTCACTCTGCAAACAATGTGTATGCAGTCTGCCCTTGATAAAACTAGGCATTTAATTTCATTACCCTCTCATCTATGGACCACTCATGATAATGATGTCGGGTTTCTAATTTCATCCACTCCTGTTAAAATAACCTTAAAACCCAGAGCAAAGTTACCTCGGATACCACAGTACCCTTTGACGGTAGAGGCCACATCTGGTATTGCCCCCGTCATTTCTGCCCTGGTACAACAAGGAATTATAATGCCTGCAACAAGTCCACTCTCAAACTCAGGAACCTCATATGGCCTTCCTGAAAACATTGGAGGGGATAAATGTATCTCCAAACACCATCATACTAGGTGACTTCAACTACCCTAATATAGACTGGGAACACTACTCAAGCCCAAACACTCTAACCCAAAGATTCCTGGAGTTCATAAACTCAAATGCCATGGAACAACTAGTCACCATCCCCACAAGAGGAGAAAACATACTTGATCTCATCATCACGAACATGGGATCAAAATGTTCAACACCGGAAGTATACCCCTCACTGGTGAGATCAGATAATAAACTAATCTCGCTGGAGGTCCTCATCCCGCCCCCACCTGAAACAAAAAACTTCTCAAAAGCCGACTTCACACTTCTAAAAACTAGTGTGGTCTCCTTTAAGGCCCCTGAACCAGTGGTAAACATTACTCAAACCGCTGAATCACTTACAAATGCCTTCTACCAGCACCTACAGGACTGCATGGATCAGGCTATCCCAAACAAAACTAAGACCCTCTGTACCAAAGGCAAGCGTCCAGTCTGGTGGACCCCAGCCATAAACAAGCTCTACAAAAAAAGGATGAAGCTACTACAATATAGAGCAAAATCCTTGAAAAGTAAGACACCTTTGATCATCATAAGTAAAAAACTAAGAGCTCTCATAAAATCATCCAAGGCAAATTTTGAGAGAAAAATCGCCAAGGACTCAAAAGACAATCATAAGGCCTTCTTTAGCTATGTTAGAAACCTAGGAGGAAACTCCCAGATATGCTCAGAATTAGTTCAAAATGATGTGAAAATTACTGAACCTTTACACATTGCCAACATACTGGCTGACAGGTTCAGTGCAAACTCCCCCCCTCCAAAAGGAGAGATATCCATACCAGAGGATTGTAGCCCCCCAAACATCTCCAACGCCCAGGTGAGAACTGCTCTCACTAAGGCAAAAAACACAGCATCCATGGGACCGGATGGTGTCCCCGGCTGTGTGCTTCACGAACTCAATGAGGAATTAAACCCACAATTAGGACAGCTGTTTAATCTTAGCCTCACCTCAGGATACGTACCGAAGGAGTGGCGCACGGCGACTGTGGTCCCACTTCATAAGGGCGGTGCCTCCACCGACCCTGGAAATTACCACCCCATTAGCTTGACAAGTCTTATCTGCAAAGTCATGGAGAGGATCATAATGGAACTCATAAATAAAGACATAGGGAACTTGCAGACTTTGGATCCAACCCAGTTTGGCTTTGTCAAAGGCAGATCCTGCCTCTTAAACTTGGTTGACTTTTTCGAGACAGTCACCAAGGCCATTGATGAGGGAAAGGCAGTCCATACAGCCTACCTCGACCCCACTCAGGTATCATCAAAAAACTCATCAGCTTGAATGTAAACCCATACATCACAAGAATGGTTGCAAACTGGCTAAGTGACAGAACCCACAGGGTCAGAGTTGCTGGAGCCATGTCAGACTCAAAGCCTGTCACTAGTGGTGTCCCACAGGGCTCAGTCCTGGGTCCACTCTTGTTCGGCATCTACTTTTCTGAAGTACAAGCAAACACAGGAGGGTTATGGCTGACAAAGTTTGCAGATGACTGCAAACTGGGCACCATAGTCGAAAACACATCTGACACAGATATCCTTCAGAAGGGCCTCACAGAAACGGATAACTGGTGCCAGAGCCATGGCCTAAAGTTAAATGCCAAGAAATGCATAGTCATACCTTTCGGGAAAAACAAGGTTACCCCTAGCTACCATATAGGTGGCAATCCACTGAGCACAGAAGAAGTCATCAGGGATCTGGGGACCCAGGTTGACAGTAGCCTTTCGTTTGACACTCATGTTGCTAAAGTAGTTAGGAAAACCTTCTATATTGCCCACCTGATCATGAAGGGATTCACATCTAGATCAAGGGAGGTCATCGTCCCCCTGTACTCATCACTCATTAGACCTATGATTGAGTACAATGCCCCGTTCGGAATGTATCTGACCCGACACCTGCTGCTGCTGGAAAGGCCCCAAAAGTTCCTCACCAAAAGGATAAAGGGTCTCAAAAATATGTCTTATGCTGCCCGACTGAAAGAACTCCAGCTCTATTCAGTCTCATACCGCTTGCTCAGAGGTGACCTGTGCCTGACATATAAGGCCATGTCAAACCCAGATTTGATGAATATGCTTCACCTCAAAAAATCTAGATCCCTCAGAACCACAAGGGCGGGAGACTTAAACCTCGACACGGTTATAAATAGAATGTGCTGGAGGGACAGATTCATCACCCAGAGACTCCCTATGCTGTGGAACAAAATCCCGGTACATGTGAGGCAGAGCACCTCGATGGCCTTGTTCAAGAGAAATCTTGACCAATGGATGGGAGATTGCAGATATACCCCAGGGATTACTTCAGTGTCACTGCTTGACAGAGGCACAGCAAAATAATAGGCATAGTTTTTATTCAAACTAAAGGGTGGCGAAAGCCACATAACTATGGGCTAGGCTTATAAATGCCCTCGGGCAGATAGCCTAGTATGAACCTATGAACCTATGAACCTGTGTAATACTCCAATTCTACTGGTAAAGAAACCTGGTAAACAAGCTTAAAGATTTGTGCAAGACTTGCGATAAGTCAATAAAGCTGTCTTGCCTGTTTTTCCAGTCGTACCAAACCCAGCTACGATTTTAAGCTGTATCCCACCTACAGCACGTTGTTTTACGGTTATAGATATCTCATCAGCTTTCTTCTCTATCCCAGTACATTCAGATAGTCAGTATTTGTTTGCATTCACTTATAAAGGCCAACAGTATACTTGGACCTGACTACCCCAAGGATATGTAGAATCGTCAACCCTATTCTCTAGAGAGATGCACAGACAACTGCAGGATTTAGGATTACCACCATGTTCAGTATTGGTCCAATATGTCGATGATATTCTTATAGTTTCACAAGATACCAAGTCTTGTATAGAGGACTCACTTCTAGTTTTAAGGTTTTTAGCTGAACGAGGGTTTAAGGTAAATAAATCTAAACTGCAGTTCTGTCAAGAGAAGGTACAATACCTGGGACATATCATTTCTATGGGTTCATGTCAAATACTTCCTTGTACAGTTCATAAACTAGACAGCCATCATGCCTTAGTTCCTAGGCATGGGAATAGAACCTAATAGCTGTGACTGTAGGCAACATCTGCAAATAATGTAATAAGTGACTACAGCAACTTAATACAGACATGCGCAGAATACTGCCATACTGGAAGCAGACAGATTTATTTATGAATCAACAATGCTGGTGAACACGTTATTCTTATTGATTTTAAAACTCTGTGAAATCTAAAGACAAGCCAGATTCATGAAGGCTTGCATGGAGTCTAAGAGTAGAGTAAGACTCCATGCAGCCAACATGTCCGCCGACCGATCCAGGAACAGCCGGTAGGGGTGTGCAACAGAGCTCCTAAAACGAGTCTTACACGGACAGGGCTTGGATATGCAAATTACCTCAATTGCAGGTGAAAGCAATGCAAATGAGGTAAATTTGCAATCCAGGAAACCCGAACCTGTCCGAGTAAGAGTAGTGTTATTTGCAGAAATGTACTCAGTTGACAACTGAGTACGATTCTGCAAATAGCAAAACGGAGCCATGACAGCTCCAAAAACAGGATGCATCCAGTTGAGGAAGTATGCCAATGGCCAAAAATACGGCCATTGGAAATGTTCACCGATGCAAAATAAAAATAAAATATATATTTTTTTATCCCGATCTCTGGTGTTTAAGCGTAGCGCAGCACAGCGCAAACGTGTTGCGGTCTAAAAAGCAGAAAAATGATAATTAAAATCCACAAATAATTAAAATCCACAAATGTGGATTTTATTGTAATTCTTAATTTACAATGCAAGGGAATGGTAGGCTGAAGACAACATGGCTACCGAGTAGAGGTTGCTAAGGGGTGAAGCTCAGTCTAAGAGATGTAACCAAGCATTAGTAGGCAATCCTATGGTGTAGGATAAGGGTATTAACAGAGTAGAATATAGGTGACATCACGAGGGAGGTATGTATGAAAGAAGTGAAGCTCATTGGAGCAGAGTGGCATGTGTCTGCTGTCAGTTGCACATCACTGGAAGAGGTGTGTCAACAGGTAGCCTAGCTAAAGGCAAGAAATTGAAGGAGTATGCCGTGGATAAGACTAAAGTTTCTTGCTGAAGTGCCTGCAACGTGTATGTGTGCGGGTGCGTGCCTGTATATCCGAGTAAGACTGTGTGCGTGCGTGTACGGCTGTGTGCATGCATTTAAGCCAGATTAAGCATGTCTAAGGCTGTTTAAAGTTGTGTAAGCATGTTTGCACCAGTGTGCGCGTGTTTTAGCAAGAATAAGCAAGTTTTAGTCTGTGTAAGCATGTGTGCGTGCATGTGAGCTGGTGTGCATGTTTTTGTGCTTGTGTGCACGGCGCTGTCCCCCTGAGGAAACAGAAAGGAAAATGGAAGCACAAGAAATAGTAGGAAGTTAACCAGGGAGTACTAACAGAGCTAGCAGGTGAAAACAATCAGAATCAGGCAATTACACAGGCAGTACACTAGCCCAGCCAAGCCCAGCACTTAAAACTCTGCAAACAACATTCCACTATGTTTCTCTCAAGAGACACTGCAACACTGCAGTAAGCTAATAGAAGTGAAAACTGAAAAAGCTTTACTGAGACAAAGAAATGTTATGGGCTGACATTGCTGTTATAAGGTGACATATGCAACATGCTGAGGGTGGTGACAATGCGAATGCTGCTGGACAACCCACAGTGAGGAGACGGAGAAGAGTGTACAGGCCCAGGGTAAACTATCAGGGGCTACATGAGCTGGAGATAGTGGAGCGCTATAGAGTGGACAGAGACCTCTTGCAGCAAATTGTTGAGCTGTGCAGGCCACACCTCACACACAGAACCAACAGAGGGGAACCCATCCCAGTGGAAACCAAGGTATGTGATAGCCTAAGAATATTAGCAACAGGTACCTTCCAGAGACCAACTGGTGATATGATGGGGATATCACAGGCATCAGCATCCAGGGTACTGCACCAGTTCCTGAATGCCATGTCAGCACATGTTGGTGATCATGTATATTTCCCCAATTCCCATGAGGTATTGGCCAGCAATATGCATCTCTTCCAGCATCCAGCAAATAGCAGAATACCCTGAGGTAGTGGGTGCAATAGACTGTACGCACATACGCATCAAAGCACCAGCCTGTGAGCAGGGTAGGGTCTACTTCAACCGCAAGGGCTTCCCCTCCATCAACTGCCAGGTCATGTGTGATGCCCAGGGCATAATACTGAATGCGTGTGCTGGCTGCCCTGGAAGTTACCATGATTCCCATATCTGGCATCTGACACAGCTGTACCAGACATTTGCCAATGGGGACATCCCTCATGGTCACCTAGTGGGGAATGCTGGCTATGCACTGGAGCCGTGGCCGATGACACCCATCATAAACGCACACACACCTGAACAGGAACACCATAATGAGGCACATGCACAAACACGAAATGTAATCGAACGTGTGTTTGGCCTGCTCAAGTCATGGTTCCGGTGCCTGGACACATCTGGTAGAGCCTTGCAGTACTCACCAACTACATGTACCCAAATTGTCATGGTATGTGCTATGCTACGTAATATGATCCTGTGAAAACAGCTGCAGCAGGAGCAGCATAGGCCTGGGCCAAACCGCCCCCCCACCATTGCCAAGGCGATCACAGGCAGAGCGTGACTCGGAGGAGGAACAACCTGAGCCTGCCCGAGTAGGCAGAAGGAGGTGTGCCGAGTATGCTTTGGCCTTGGCAAAGAGGCAACGCATAGCACATACACTGGCACAGTAGGAAGCCTGGAAATGATACCTCTCTCTGACTCGCACATATAGTAAAAGGGATGCCTAACTTGACACTACCTGTTTCCAAACATGTATAAGGAGTGCAGTATGTGCATCTGACATAGGCAGCCCTGCATCACCACCTGAGGTGTGATTGCCATATGTTAAGCAATATAATGTAGTGCTAAACAGCTTTCACCACCATTTAATATATGTAAAGCAATTGCACACACTAACACTAGCACAACTGTGGTCAATGTTGAACAATATTGAGCAACGTTTAGCAATGTTGGTTAACGTTAAGCAATGTTGAACAAGCTTAGTCTACGTTGGGCATAGCTGAACAAAAGACAACATACTCATATTTGCTCTATTGGCCCTTAAGCAGTCTGGTCTGCTCAGAATGAAAATATAAAGTAGTAACAGGCCTTGAACCCAGGATACTGTGCACTACAGTCATAGTACTGAACCACTAACCCATGACAGTATTGCACTGGTCAGCCTGTATGAAGAAATGTTGTTAAGTCTATGCAAAGTATCTCATGGAAACCCTGCAGGCACAGCATAATCCCTGTCGAGTTATGACACAAAGGTGAGCCCTGCAGTAAGAATAGAACCTGATTTTCAACACACATATAGTATAAATGTTAATATTGGTCATGTTCACACACATCAACAAATGTAGTGGACTTCAGACAGCAACATACTGAAAGGTCACACTGGGCATGCTCACACACTTAGGCCATGTCTGAGTACAGCAGTGGGCCACACATATCTGGCAGTTGCATGTGTTAACCCAGGAACCTCTCACTATTCACCAATCCGCCTTGTGCACACAGTTATATGACAACAGACACATATATAATATATTGGAACCCTGTCATAATAAAATATGTTCTGCAGATACTTAGGCTGTTCGTAGAAAGTGGGAAAGCAAAGAAGATGAAAAACCTGTAACCAGTACCATCAATAAACAATGTGCATCCCGAACATTACCATAGGTGCATAGGTTGATACTAGGCTATCTGTCCTAGGGCATTTATAAGCCTATCCAGAGTGTGTTTGGCTTTTGCAGCCCTGTTAGATTAGTAGACTGTGCATGTGAATAGTAGGTCATACAAGATAGGCCTTTTACATTTAGTTTATTGTGCCTCTGTCTAGCAGGGACCCAGAAGAGATCCCAGGGGTAAACATACGATCACCCATCCACTCGTCAATATGTCTCCTGTAGGGGGTCAGTGGGGGGCTCTGCCTATGCGGGACTGGGATCCCATTCCAGAGTGAGGGGGAGCTTCTGGGATATGAATGTGTCCCTCCAGCATGTCCTATTAATATCTATGCTGAGGTGTAAGTCCCTGGAGCATGTAGCTCTAAGGGATACAGATATCCTGAGGTGGAGCATGTCCATTAATTCTGGGTTGGACATGGCTGTAAACAACAGGCACAGATCACGTCCGAGTAGACGGTAAGTGACTGAGTAGAGCTGGAGTTACTTTAGCCGAACTGCACAGGGCATCTGTGTGAGTCCCTAGATCCACTTGGTGAGGTACTTTTGTGGCCATTACAGTTGCTGCAGGTGTCGGGTAAGGTACATCCCAAGTGGAGCATTCTATCCAATCATGGGCCTCATGAGTATAGGGGCACAATGACTTTACTTGATCTAGATGTGAAACCTTTTGGGATAAGGTGTGCTATATAGAAGGTCTCTCTAACCACTTTGGCAATGTTATTGTCAAAGGCAAGATTACTAACTACTCATGTCCCCAAATCCCTAACAACCTGTACAGTACTTAATGTATTAACACCCATGTGATAATGTGTGGGTACTTTGTTATTCCCAAAGGGGATGACTATGCATTTAATGGCATTTAGCTGTAGGCCATGGCTCTGGCACCAGTTATCCATCTCTGTGAGAGGAGGATGCTTGTGCCAGCTGGAGAGTAAAATATGGCACCCAGTTTGCAGTCATCTGGGAACATGGTCAGCTATATTCCTCCTGTGTTAGCCTGTACATCAGAGGAATATATACTGAACAAGAGAGGTCCCAGGACTGAGCCTTGTGGGACACCATGTATAACTGGTGTAGAGTCAGACATGGCACCTGCAATACTTACCATGTGGGTGCTATCCCTGATCCAGTTAGCAATCCATCTTGTGACATATGTGTCGATATCTAAGCTGGTGAGCTTATGTATGATGCCCAAGTGGGATATTGTTTTGAAGGTTTTTGTGAGGTCAAGGTAGGCTGTGTGGACTACCTTCTCTACGTATATGGACATGGTAACTGTTTAAAAAAGTTGACCATGTTCAAGAGGCAAGATCTGCCCACAACAAAGCCGAATTGTGTAGGATCCAGTGTCTGTAGGTTCCTGATGTCTGTGTGTATGAGTTACATGATGATACACTCCATATCTTTGCAGACCAGGCTAGATAGGCTTATAGGGCGATAGTGTCTGGGTTCTGTTGTGGCAGCACCTTTGTGGAGCGGGACCACTGTTGCTGTATGCTATTCCTTGGGTACATATCCTGTAGTAAGTCTGATATTGAACAGTGACTTCATGTGAGGGTTACGTTCGCCATGAAGCTTGTGTAAGATGCAGGCCGGGACACCGTCTGGTCCCACTGATGCTGTGTTGTCTGCTTTGGAGAGGGCAGCACTCACCTAATCATCTGTGATGTCAGGGAGGCTACACTCTGTTGGGATGGACATTTGCTCATTAGGGAGGATGGGGGGTAACATTTGCACTGAACCTGTTTGCCAGGATGTTGACAATGTCTGTGGGTTCAGTGTATGTATTGTCATTTTGCAGTAACTCACAGCATATCTGGGAGTTGGCACCCAGGTTCATGACATAACTAAAGAAGGTCTTGTGATTGTTCTTAGTGTCTGGTGCAATTTACCTTTCGAAGCGGGTCTTAAATGAATTCATGAGTGAACGTAGTTTCTTGCTAGTACTGATCAGAGATGCCTTCCCTTTTTGGGATTGTGCTCTTTCATGTAGTAGCCCCCTCCTTTTGTTGTATAGCTTATTTATGGCTAGGGTCCACCAGACAGGTCCCCTGCCTTTGGAGGAGTGAGTCTTGTTTTTATTTGGGATAGCATGATCCATGCATTCCAGTAGGTGTCAATAGAATGTGTTTGTAAAGGATTCAGTGGTCTGAGCCATATTTACCTCTGTCCCAGGGTCTTTGAAGGATACCACCTCGGTTTTGAGAAGTGTGACGTTTGCTTTTGGTAAGTTTTTCACCAAGAGAACCTAGGATGGGTGTGGGGACAGGATATGGATGTCCAGTGAGATAAATGTATGGTCTGACCTTACCAATGAGGGGCATATCTCTGGTGTGGAACATGGAGTCCCCATGTTGGTGATGATCAGGTCCAATATGTTTTCCCCTCTTGTGGGTGTGGTGACCAGTTGTGACATAGCATTTGGGTTTAGAAATTCTAGCAACCATTGGGCGAGGGTGTTGGGGCTTGAGTAGTATTCCCAGTCAATGTTTCTGTAGTTGAAGTCACCCCATATAATGGTGTTTGTAGAGACCGTCATATCCTCCAGTGTTCCCAGGAAAGCTGAGTGGGGTTTCTGAGTTCAGGAGGGTTGTCTGTAGCAGGCTACAAACTGAAAGGCAGTTTTGCCTACTGTTAGTTGCACATGTATGGTCTCTGATGCTTCCTGCAGTGCTACTAACCTGTAGGTGTGTGTATCTGTGATGTATACGGATACTCCCCCTAAAGTTGCTGGTCGGTCCAAGTCTTGTGGCCAAAAAGCATGGTATGAAGTATAACCATTTAGTGCTGGTGTGCTTTTGGGACCCTGAACCAGGTGTCTGTTACTGCACAGATATCGACATTCTCCATACTGAGGAGAGTCTTGAGTGCATGCATTCTGAGGTCTAGACATCTGGTGTTGAGCAGCATTACCCGTAGTTTCTTTTACCTTGTATTGTCTATGGAAGTGGGTTTGTCTTTTGAGCCTTGCCCAAAAAAGGCACTGTGGGTGTGGCAATAGCCTTAGCCAGTATTCGAAAGTCCAGGGGTGACAGGTGCAAGCTGTCTACAGCGAAGCTACGTGGCATGTCGAGCATGTCATCCCAGGCTGACAGACACTGGATCCCCCTTGAATGACACCAATATGTTAGCCAACTGTTACAATTGATCAGCTTGTCTGTATACTGTGCCATCATTCTTGGTGAGGGTAAGATGCTACACAAGGTCAGGGTCATACTGGCCTGGGTTACATGATTAGAGAGCTCCTCTATGTCTCTTGTCATGTAGTCCAGGGAGGAACGTCTGAGGTCATTCACACCAGCATGGACAATGATGGAGCCATATTTGTACTTGCTTTGGAGTGACCTGAGTGTATGTGTAATGTGGCAGAACCCGCCACCCGACAGACAGCTCAAAGTGTCCTTCTCTTTGTTCAGCCTGGTGAGTGTGACGTCAGTGTGTCTGACAATAGAGTCACCTATTACAACTGTATTAGGTGTGTTGTTTAGCCTTAAGGGCAGTGACTGTGTGGCACACTGACTTTGTGAACCATGTGATATGCGGGTATTGTTGTGGGGTAGCAGTTGTTTGAGTGTCTGCTTAGGAGATCTCTGCTGCTTAAGCAGATATTAGTTAGAGCCTCCGAGTATGTATTTGTGGGGTAATGTATTTTGTTTGCTGTCGCTATAGGTCTATGTGAGACTGGATTTGTGGTGTGTGTGGTTACCTTCACCACCTGATAGACTGTGCAGGTCATGGGTTGAGAGAGCTCGGCCTCCTGTTTGTCTATATAGTTGCATCTCTCACATATATCTGAGTTTGTTGGGAGGAGGTGAGGGTTGTCTGTGTACATAAAGCAGTTGTAACATTGCCTCAAAAGTCCCACATTCACCAGCTGGACTGGAGAGTACACACAAAACCAACCTTTGGACATGCCAGGATATTATGATGACATACTCTCTTTTGACTAATCAAAAGGGATCAGTAGGGTGTTACGTGTGTAAAAGAGTATAACGGGTTTAGTGCTCAGGTTTGTTGGTGTTTTGGAAAGATTATCTGCGAAGGAGTCCAAATAGAACCATGACACTTCCTTCAGCTATGTCATACATAGCAATGTACACTCATATATATCCTGAGCCAGGGCTAACTGTACCTGACTGACAATGCTGACATCCTGTCAGAAAGGCCCATACATACATGCTCACCTCCCACTGACAAAAGTCCCTATCATCATACCAGGAGATATCACATGTAGAATGGGTAAACAGCTCCTTCCAAAGCCGAAAACATGGCATCAATTGGATTACATTGTTCCCCTATATGTGTCATAAGTGAACTACAGAACAAACAGACCCTGCACCTGAACAGTCTGTTGAGCCTCACCCTCTCTACAGGATCTGAAACTGTTGAATGTATTACAGCAATATATGTCACACCCCACAAGTGTTGGTGCACAACAGACCATGGGAACTATAGTCCTATAAGCCTATGACATCTGACCTGCAAGGCCATTGAGTCCATCATGATTGAAGTCATAAACAGAGCTATTGGAAGCCGACAAGCACACAGCCCTACCAACTGTGGTATGATCATGGGCAGATCATGGTTCCCAAACCTGCTAGACTGTTTGCAAGCCAGCCACCCAAGACACACATCACTGAAGGGAGCTACACATGTCCCACATAGACTCTGAATAGCCCTTTATCAACATCCCAGACTCATGTTGTATCCACAAAATCAACAACATGTGCATAAATATGTATTGTCATATGAAGGAATGGCAATTTGTCCATAGAGAGATCACACAAGCTAAGAATTGTGGAGTCCTGTTCAAGCTGTTAACACCTGCTGACCCACATGGTTCATTCCTGGGATTGCATAAAACAAAGTGCACACATTACCATGTCCAGTCTGATGATGTCAGCATCCTACAAATATAGCAGGAGAAAAGAAAGCACCCAGTAAAGCATATAGTGCGTCATGTTAAGGTGTATCTCTCTAGTATCAAAACATAGTTAAGTAGGGGGTTGAATCCTGCAATTGCTCAGTGTGTGGGTGGGGGGGGGTGTATGTGTGTGTGTGATTTCCTTTGAGAGAAGTGCCCTTTATGGAGACTAGGAACACATTAGAAGAAGTAGATTCCACTTTGGCAAGTCTGCTGATGTCAGTGTCTCACAAATATAGCAGTGGAAACTGAATTCACCAATAAAGCATATAGTGTGTTGTGTTAATGCATGTCTTTCTAGTATCATAATATAGCTTGGTAGGGGTTTGAATCCTGCAATTGCTGATGGTGTGTGTCATTTCCTTTGAGAGGAGTCCCCTTTTTGGAGACTGGGAAAACACATTAAAAGAGGTACATTCATCTTTGGCAAGACTGATGATGTCAGTATCCCACAAATACAGCAGTGGAAATGAAAACTCCCAGTAAAGCATATAGCACATCCTGTTAATGCGAATTTCTCTAGTATCATAACATAGTTAGGTAAAGCTTGAATCCTGCAATTGCTATGTGTGTGTTTGGTTTTGCGGGGGGGTGTATGCGTCTGTGTGACTTCCTTTGAGAGGGATGCCCTTTTTGGAGACTAGGGAAAAACCTTAAAAGAGGTTTATTCCTCTTTGGCAAGTATGATGATGTCAGCATCCTACAAATAGAGCAGTGGAAATACAAACCTCAGTAAAACATATAGCGCATTGTGTCAATGCATATGTCTTTAGTGCCATAACATAGTTAGGTAGGGGTTTGAAGTTTGCAGTTGCTGAGTGTGTGTGTGTGGATGTGTGTGTCTGTGTGACTTCCTTTGAGAGGAATGCCCTTTTTGGAGACTAGGGAAACACCTTAAAAGAGGTTTATTCCTCTTTGGCAACTCTGATGATGTCAGCATCCTACAAATATAGCAGTGGAAATAAAAACCCCAATAAAGCATGTAGCGCGTCGTGTTAATGCATATGTCTCAAGTATCATAACATAGTTCGGTAGGGGTTTGAATCCTGCAGTTGCTGAGTGCTTGTGTGTATTAGGATGTATGTGTCTGTCTGACTTCCTTTGAGAGGAATGCCCTATTTGGAGACTAGGGAAACACCTTAAAAGAGGTTTATTCCTCTTTGGCAAGTCTGATGATGTCAGCATCCTACAAATATAGCAGTGGAAATAAAAACCCCAGTAAAGCATGTAGCATGTCATGTTAATGCGTATGTCTCTAGTGTCATGACATTGTTAGGTAGGGGTTTGAACCCTGCAGTTGCTGAGTGCATGTGTGTGACTTCCTTTGAGAGGACTGCCCTTTTTGGAGACTAGGGAAACACCTTAAAAGAGGTTTATTCCCCTTTGGCAAGTCTGATGATGTCAGCATCCTACAAATATAACAGTGGAAATGAGATCCCTAATAAAGCATATAGCGTGTCATGTTAATGCGTATGTCTCTAGTGTCATAACATAGTCAAGTAGGGGTTTGAATCCTGCAATTGCTGAGTGTGTGTGTGTGACACTGTTGGTCAATGCGGTGTGGGTTTTGCTTTTACTACAGTATGACATTTCAGGATTAAAACAGTATGTGCATTGCACACATCAGGTATCAGTGTGGCAAATAAATATATGTACATGTGACCTGAATTAGTACATAGGAGTGAAGCCTGCATACTACATGAATACATTTGTTACCTTTGACAGATTGTGCCACTGCTTCTCAGAACGTAGGTCACATATGTGTGTATGTGACAAGGCCAGCCACTGTAGTGGTCTGTGGCCAAGGTCATCTGTGTCACACACACCCATGACAGTTTCAATAGACAAGTGTGAGTGAGGGTACATGCCTGGGGTATATGTCAGACATGTTCATACACAACAAAGTCTGGCAATAATGGACAGTCATTATAGGTGTACAACAGACTTGTGGATATGCATACAGGCCCCTAATTTCTTATGTGATGCACCGAGGGACTTCACAATACCTTTGGATATGTGGATACCAAAGTACAGATGACATAACACTTGGCTGTATGTACACGTTGGTACCCGACATACATGTTAGGGGCTACCACCTATGTGGTACTGTCAGGATACTATGTATAGTAAATGTAGATGACTATGCTAAAGTTGGCTTAGAGCTACACAGCATGTGTTGGACAACAGGTATCTGTCTGTATGATACCCTTGTGTAGGATATGTGTCCCATCCAGAGAATGCATTTTAGGCCAATGCATGCATTCCAGATGTGGATGGACATATCCCTAGTGTGTTTGCATGTACCTAAGAGGGCTATATACCAAACAGGTGTGGTCCCAGGAACGGGTGATGGTCATTACCACTGGTTACTGTTATAGTATAGTACCGGAAGGATCCAACTGTTACTGAGTTCCCTACATCTGTGTGTTAGTTGTCAGGACATCATCTAATGATTGGTTATAGTCAGGCTGTTGAAGTTGTGTATACTACCAGAATGCAAAACATTGACAGATAGTAACAGTATCACCCACAGCATAGTGTCAAACCATGTCATACATACATGTGTACCCATGTTAGAACATATCTGTAGTAGAATGCATACTGGCCACTGAGAGATACTATGAGATGTTAACACTGTGTAATACAGGGTATGTCACACGTCCCATGTGTCCACTATGCACGTACATGCAGACAGTGCACCCCATGTTCACAGATGTACACCTGCTAATCTGTACTGCACACATCATACACATACTGTCCACTCACTAACACATGCTGGCAACACTATACACTTCAGCCAAGTGGCTCATGGGCAGACAGTACATACTCAGACTTAACACTGGTGTAAACAATACTACATTGACAATCATAGCTTTGATGCATCATGCCTGCTCAGATATACCTTCAAGGATATCATTACACTTTCCTGTTGACAACATGCTAACATTGCTACACTGTTATAATGTCACCCTGTGCATCAGCACTATGTTAGACTGTTCCTGCATCAATGTTACAGACGACAGGAGGTGGCACAGGTTTCATCATATGCACAGGGTGTGTTGTTGGTTTGCCAGAGCCCGACATTGACGCATCCAATCAACATGTATGTGTGTGTGTGTGTGTGTTTGTGTGTGTGTGTGTGTGTGTGTGTGTGTGTGTGTGTGTGTGTGTGTGTGTGTGTGTGTGTGTGTGAGGGACAACAGTACAGCATGGGCCAATGTTGATGTAATGTGTGTGTGTGTGTATGTGTGAGCCCTAGGTGTTTGGGTTATGTGTGTGTGTCTGCATACATACAGCTCCACCATGTGACTGCCATATACAGGAGGTTGTGGGACAGCCACCGACTGTACCTGCCAGGCTGTACAGATCATTGTCTCTGGGCACGGACACGGTACCTGCAGGGATGCTACAGACAGTATTGGGTACCAAGCCTGACTGGGTACTATCATCAGAGGCAGAGGTATGTCGACTGGACCCATGTCCCTGCTAGGACTGGCCAGAGCCACGTGCACGTGGTCTACTAGGATGGTCAATCGACAGGCCAGCCCCAGCATTGCTGGGGCTGGTACTGCCACTACAGGAGTGGCTGTGATCTGTGGGTCGTCTGCGACGACTGTCAGCCGTTGATGTTGCTGGCATACGTCCGCGTTGACGTCTCAACTGTCCCGCATGGTCCTGGCTCATGGAAAACACATTGTGGAGGGCATCTAATGTCTCCCCCAACATCTATCAATGACCTCGGTGTAATTATGGATGGCACCGGCAAGGTCACGGATACTGTCATTGATAGCGGTGTTATGGGCCCTCTGCGTCCTTAGTCCCTGTCTGGTGTACCGTTCCATACGTGCCTGTGTCTGCATTACAGCCTAGAACATACCTGAGGTTGTAAGACCTGTGGGGGCACATCTGCCAGGGGCATTATGACCAGAGATGCTCCCACGAGAAACCCTGGACATCCACCTATGTGGTATCATTCCAGGAATCTGGGTATGGCTGCTGTGAGGGGATGCATGTGCCATGGATACCACACTATCCTGGTCAATGCCAACTGTATGCTGCCCCTCGGCTAACGCCATTGGTGATGAGGGATATATTGGCAGTATGAGTGTGCGCATAGATTGAGTGGAAAGCTGTGTACTGTCGATTGGCGGACCAACGGCAGACCTTGTCAAACCTGCCTGTGCCACAATACATGTATCATCATCTCCACTATTTGTGGCAGTGACTTCCGGTTCCCTGCTGCATTCAGCCAACCCAACCTCAGCACCTGTGAGAGGAAGACAGGAAACACACTTTACAATCTGTACATGATGTTATCACACATGCACACATGCACACATGAACACATGAACACAGCACACATGCACACATGAACACATGCACACATGCACACATTCACACAAATACACTCCTCACTACAGCAGATACACACACGCACAAGCAATCCAAAACATACTCAATAGTGGTTGAAGGTGTGTGACAGTATCACAAGGCAAACAGTCACCTCACACATGTCAACGTGCAGAATATGTGTTGCTCAAGACCATGCAGTGCAAGTGTAGACATCCCTAGTTAATGACAGTATACATGGCTTTGATGCATGTATGCAGTTGTTCAGTGATTGGTTACACCGTGGAACAAAATGTGTACAAGGACACAACATTGCTGTGCAAGTATTATAAGCTCTGCAATGTCCTGTGCACCATCATTCACAGGTATGCATACCATGGCTGTGTGTGTTATCTGTGTGTCACATATATTTCCATGTCTGATTACAGTGTCTGTGTCTGTAGCAGATAATTGTGGGCATAGGTGTAGCACATGCATGCTCTGTACACACACGGGATGAGTGGTGCATGTATACGTGATCCTACAGACATTGCCAACATACTGGCTGAAAGGTTCAGTGCAAACTTCTCCCCCCTCCCCCCCTAAAGGAGAGATATCTATACCAAATGATTGTAGCCTCCCAAACATCTCTAACGCCCAGGTGAGAATTGCTCTCTCCAAGGCAAAGAACACAGCATCCATGGGACCTGATGGTGTCCCCGGCTGTGTGCTCCATGAACTCAATGAGGAATTAAACCCACAGTTAGGACAGCTGTTTAATCTTAGTCTCACCTCCGGATATGTACCCAGGGAGTGGCGCACAGTGACTGTGGTCCCACTCCACAATGGCGGTGCCTCCAACGACCCTGGAAATTACCGTCCCATTAGCTTGACAAGCCTTATCTGCAATGCCATGGAGAGGATCATAATGGATCTCATAAATAAAGACATAGGGAACTTGCAGACTTTGGATCCAACCCAGTTTGGCTTTGTCAAAGGCAGATCATGCCTTCTAAACTTGGTTGACTTTTTTGAAACAGTCACCAAGGCCATCGATGAGGGAAAGGCAGTCCATACAGCCTACCTAGACCTGGCGAAGGCTTTTGATACAATACCTCACTCAGGTATCATTGAAAAACTCATCAACTTAAATGTAAACCCATACATTACAAGATGGGTTGCAAACTGGCTGAGTGACAGAACCCACAGGGTCAGAGTTGCTGGCGCCATGTCAGACTCAAAGCCTGTCACAAGTGGTGTCCCACAGGGCTCAGTCCTGGGCCCACTCTTGTTTGGCATCTACTTTTCTGAAGTACAAGCAAACACAGGAGGGTTATGGCTGACAAAGTTTGCAGATGACTGCAAACTGGGTGCCGTAGTTGAAAACACATCCGACACAGATATCCTTCAGAAGGGTCTCACAGAAATGGATAACTGGTGCCAGAGCCATGGCCTAAAGTTAAATGCCAAGAAATGCATAGTCATACCCTTCGGGAAAAATAAGGTTACTCCTAGCTACCATATAGGTGGCAATCGCCTGAACACAGAAGAAGTTATTAGGGACCTGGGAACCCAGGTTGACAGTAGCCTTTCATTTGACACTCATATTGCTAAAGTAGTTAGGAAGACCTTCTACATTGCCCACCTTATCATGAAGGGATTCACATCTAGATCAAGGGAAGTCATAGTCTCCCTATACTCATCACTCATCAGACCAATGATCGAGTACAATGCCCCATTCGGAATGTATCTGACCCGACACTTGCAGCAGCTGGAGAGGCCACAAAAGTTCCTCACCAAAAGGATAAAGGGTCTCAAAAATCTGTCTTATGCTGCCCGACTGAAAGAACTCCAGTTATATTCAGTTGCTTACCGCTTGCTCAGAGGTGACCTATGCCTGACATACAAGGCCATGTCAAACCCAGATTTGATGAACATGCTTCATCTCAAAAAATCTAGATCCCTCAGAGCCACAAGGGCGGGAGACTTAAACCTCAACACGATTATTAATAGGATGTGCTGGAGGGATAGATTCATCACCCAAAGACTCCCTATGCTGTGGAACAAAATCCCAGTTTATGTGAGGCAGAGCACCTCGCTGGCCTTGTTCAAGAGGAATCTTGACCAATGGATGGGTGATCGCAGATACACCCCAGGGGTTACCTCAGTGTCACTGCTCGACAGAGGCACAGCAAAATAATGTGCATAGTTTCTCCAAACTAAAGGGGTGGCGTAAGCCACAAAACTATGGGCTAGGCTTATAAATGCCCTCGGGCAGATAGCCTAGTATGAACCTATGAACCTATGAACCTAATACCAATGCTCAACATGGCCATTGTACAGTGGTTATGGTGAGTGTGGGACATATTGCAGATATGTCAGTGCCAGCCATGACATGGCATGCTACACAACTGCAACATTAAACATCACACATACCCAATGGGTGTCATGTGACCTATACACCCAATAGCATTCCAGGACATATATGTGTCACTTTGTACAGATGGTGACTGCTATGCATATGGTGTATAGCTGCATATGTTTGCACACACACAACATGCTATGCATATTGTGTATAGGTGCATATGTTTGCACACACACAACATTGAGGTGCAAAGCAATGACTGCTATGTGTAGTACTGTGGTCACTGTAACTGGAAGGGGTGTAGTACCATGAACCATCATCATCATGCATCATGTGGTCACTCAAGGCTACTAATGTGTGACAGACCACTGCCTAGCATGCTGTACCTGAACTGCAGTGCCGTGGCTACGTTCACAATTACACAGCAACTTTGTACATGGGTGTGTGAGGTGCCCAATAGGGAGCATTGCCTAACATGACTGTGTTATGTGTTGCAGAGTGTTGCTCAGCCCCATGATAGGCGTCTACCCCTCAGGTATATCATGTGTGCTGTGTGGATGACATGTGGGATACTGGTGTGACCTTACAGTGGGTTTGTGGTTATGCCATGTGTAGCATGTTGAGGTGTACTGCGTATGACAAACATGTTATGTTGTGTACATGTGTATCAACTATGCCTATCCAATGTGCAGTACGGTGTTGCCACAAGTGTGTCTGATGCTCTGTGTATTGCATGTGATTGAGGCAGCTACTGACATTACTGAGATGTGCAATGTCTCACAGCAAACATGCACAGAATGCATTATGCGTAGGTGTGTTACGTGTACATGGCCTACACCTCACCTATGACATGCACTTTTCATTACCAATATTAAAGTCATAACACACTCGCTAGCATGGATCATCTTCCCTGCTGTCACACCAGAGGGACCTACAAGAATATGAGACAGTTTGTCAGTGGCCACAACTGTGGCATTGCTACTGTGGGTTTGCTAAACTACAGTAGAACAACAGTCAACAGTCACAGGTATACAGATACTATTCCAAATATCAGTATTGCACAACACTAGGCAGCACAATTGCTAAACACACAGTACACATCTCACATATGCATAATCTAACAATACAGGTAACAGTAGTCTACAGATAGGGCATGTTACCTGCACACTCCATGTCAACATGCTGGGTGGCTCCGGCCTCCATGATGACACATGTCTGTTGCTGTTGCTGTTGTTGGCCAGTAGCCACCATGCTTAGGAGCAGCTCCTCCACTCTGGTGAGGGGGGGATGAATTGCCACCCCACAACCTGTGGCAAGCTGTTGTCTATGGATATCAGATGCACGCCGCCGGGCATGTCTACTTAAATCACTGCAGTGATGGCATACCTGCTCATATGTCTGGTTATGCATGCCTATGTCATTTACCCGACGAACAAGATCTTGCCACAGTGCAGTCCGCTCATGCTGGTGTTGGCTGCTTCTGGAAAACAGCAGGGAGTAGTGCTGCACCAGGCTGTGGTGGATTTCCTGTTCCTCCGCTGCTGTGTAACAGGGATTACGTTGGTGGGCCATCGCCCTGAAAGAGAAATGAACAATATGTGTGAGTGAGTCATGTGGCACACTTTACACCCTTAACTACAGATATCACTTAACTGCCATGTATAGCATACGTTTGTCTGTCAGAGGATACACATGTTCAATACCACATATTGGTGCTCAGGCCACAACTGACTGACAGTGCCTGGCACACACTATATATCAAACCACTATACACCAGTACCCGGCACACTGTTTGTGACACAATGCACAACCTCGCCACAGGGGTATATATCAAGCTAATGCATGAAGAAAGATGTCATCCATTGCAATGAATGTAAAGTACAGTTACAGTATTACCAGTAAACCACCCTAGTCGTTGATGCTATACCCCTTCCTATCATATGTGCACAGTTGTTAATATAGGTGGCATACTGCTGTAACAGAGTATACATGTTGCTAGATACACACGTATACCCTGTAACACACATATGATTGTGGGCATGGTGCAGGCATAATTACACACACATCAGACATGCATACAACACACACAAATGTATGCCAACCCAGATGAGCTTTACCTGTGTACCATACAGTACTTTGTGCCACTACTTACAAAACCTTATGCCTGAGGTATGTAATCTGTGCAGACTACAGGAAACACACACAACAGTGTTTCCAAGCAATGTGAACATACACCATACTGTGCTGTTTAGGCCTACAGCTTCAGGTAGTACTACAGTTCATATGGGAGTTGGATTCCCCAGCAGTACCACTCACTAAGCATACATGCATTGCTTTAGCCTACCTACAATGGGACACCACAGTCGTCAACAAGGAACTACGTCACAACGTATGCCATACTACTATATCTGCCTAACAATAACATACACATATTTTGCTGGCCTCACAGCTAGGACACAAACTACCATGACAGAACCAAATTCACACTAAGCTATCACACCTTTACATTCACAGTCACACTCATTGAACCTCACATAGCAGGTATTGCACTGAGTACATGTGTGTGTGCATCGTGTCATAGGTAGGTAATATGCTATTGGCCCTAGGGCCTAGAGCAGCCTAGCCATATGCTACCCTGTCCTTTGACACACATGTAATTTGATTTCACTTGCCCCTGTCAACCAGAACCACAGAGGTGATTCCTGGGGTGTATTACCTATCTCCCAAATAATCATCAGGGGTATTTATGACAACTGCTAATGAAGAGCCTTGTTTGCTATTGATAGGTGGTTTATTCCAGAGTATGGCATATCTCTGAGATAGGAACCTATCCCTCCAGCATGTGCTGTTTAGAAAGCTGATGAGGTTTAGGGCCCCAGAGCGTATAGCCCAGAGGGGATTGTGATATCTTGACATGGTGGTTGTCCAACAGCTACGGGTGTGACATACCTCTGTATGTCTGGCAGAGGTCACCTCTGTGTGGGCGGTATGCAACACAGTCTAGCTATGGTTTTGTGAGTCAGTCTGCATAGGGCATCTGTTTGAGGCCAGTATTACTCTTTGTGAGGTATGTGTGTGGCCTTTCCACTTGCTGTAGTTGTCATGTGAGGTATATACCACATGGGGAATTGTGATGAGTAGAGGGGAACACTGATCTATATTTCCCTAGATTACACACCTTTTGTGATGACACGTACCACGTAGACAGATTACAAGACTAGTGTGGCACTATGATTATCAAAGGGGAGGCTACTGTCCACCTGTGTCCCATGTTCCCTCATCACACCTTCAGTGTTAGGTAGATTTCCACCTATGTGGTAGTTAATGGGTACAGTGTTTTGGAAAGGAGGGATGGCACTGCAGTTTCAACACTGGTCTTCAGTCCATGCCTTTGTCACCATGCACCTGTTGCAGTATGTATGACCCCGTATCTCTCTCTCTCTCTCTCTCTATATATATATATATATATATATATATATACACATACATCTAAACATCCATTGCTGTACATATAGATGTACATATAGGCACATATACAGTCCATCTTTCATGGTGGGGATATCAATTATGTGACAGTTGTGAGATATACAGTTATGTAATAATATTGCACAGTGTTGTGCAGAATGCATTTTGGTGTCCTCAGCCCATGTAGCTTTAACAGGCCTCACTGGCTGTAACACAGCAAATCTGACAAATTAGTCCCACAGCGTTTAACCACCACATGACATATACCAGCACTGCATGCTGTTTTCTATGCCACACACTATAACCTACATAGATATATGCACATAACAACCTTCAACAACATATATATGTCCACCCTTCACTAACAGTTGCAGTATGTCCCTTGCCCTATGCACATGTGCAGATACATATAGATACGTACTGCTGCCACATATGGATGATTCACAGCATGTAGAGTACTCTTCAAGAACATCTACTACATGCCGGCAAATACATATGTGTTACGTACCTTACGTTTCTATTTCTCTGCTCCGTCTGTTGTTACTTTTTTTTTTTTTTTTTTTTTTGGGGGGGGGGTTTCTCTGTCTGTTTCTGTTTCTGTCTCTTTTGTCTGTGTCTCTGTATCTGTCTCTCTCTCGCTATCTCTCTCTCTCTCTGTTCCTGCAATGATATTATTGCATGCGTGGACAGCAGGTACAGCCTGCTTTTCTAGGTATCTGCACATGTGCATGTGACATCCTCTGTACCAATTGGTGCTCACCATTTAGTAATTGCATGCAGCCTGCTGTGTGGTAATTGCAGTACCCACTGTGATTGCAGCCCACTGCTATAAAATGCTAGGTTAGGTAGGCGTAGCCCTTTCAGTTTTCCAAGGTGGGGCCCATGCTTGTTTGCTCTGGACACCATTGTGTCAGTCAGTAGGTTGGTATATGTCTCATATCTGAAGCTAGGGTTGTAGCCAGTGATATGCATGTTGTACTCAAACCTGAATGATGCTGCTTCCAGTACACACTTCTCAGTGTAGACTTTTACTCACCCCTCCAAATGCTAACACAGGATACATGGGAGTATGTACTTTCTTTTTGAATTAGACAATTAACTGCCATACAAAAGTAGTTATTGCAATGTATTCCTCTGGCACATGCACTGTTTGTGAACTGCTATACTGTAATTATTAAGTTACTCACGTCTGAACAGTTTGTGGTTTGTTTGTGTTGACATTAGCACAGGCTGCTCAAGACAACTGGACATATTTCAGTACTGAGTATGCCTACCTACAGCCTTGGTTTTGCCTGAATACACAGGTATATAGTACTTTTGGGTAGGGGTTCAGAACTGCAGAGAGCATTATTTATTATGGTGTGATGTTTATCTTGCTGAACATGCAGGGTTGCTGTGTACCTGTTAGTCTATCAAGGCAAGTAGTCTGTCTGTGTAGCTCCCACCTGTGGACATATCCAGATGGTAGCCAGAGGTTAGCCTATTATTCTTTGTCTGTGCACCACACCAGTCTTTTCAGCACTGGAACAATGGCATTGTCACAGTTGGTTGCTAGCAGTACATGGCTACATCCTGTGATATTTCTGTGTTGTACTCCTACATAAGGGCATGCTTGTGGAATTCCTTCCAAAGCTATTTGCAGAGTGTGTAACAGCAGAAATGCTGATATGCCTGTGTGTTTCTGCCTCTGCCAGGCCTCAGATACTCTCAGGTATATATTTGAACAGCCTCAGGGAAAGGTACATATAAGTGAGATACACCTGTAATATATTACATACATATTTCAGTTGAGACTTCGAGGGAATCAGAGCATATGTATTACTACACCTTTTCTGATGTGCAAGCAGTGTCTACTCTCACTTATTGACATTATTCATTAAGTGTGATTCCCCACGTTTCTGCCTAATGTTAGTACTTTTCAGAGTGATTCAGAGGGGCACAGCTAACATTTGTTTATGAATCAGGGACATCCCTGTAAAGCAGTCACAGTTGGGAAGTCTGGCCTCTGCCCTATTCAACTATGCCAGTGTTTATCCTGGTCTGATACTTTGTGAGGTTTGTAAGGTGCTACTGTAACTACTGTAACATTATTCCCTGCTAGAATGGCTGGTTTTCTTTTCACAGTCATGTCATGCAATTCCACAACAACTGCTGGTAAAGACCCACAGAACAAGATTTGTGTTATGGCATTCCTATTTTCCCTTTACATTCCCTCATTGTAATGCATGATATATTTATTTCAGCACCAAGTTATTGAATATCTGCTATGGCCTAGTGGTACTTCATGCAGTCTAGTGTGTCCAAGGACTGAGGTTCGAGACTGACAGAGGTGTTTTATTTTGCTGCTGAGCAGAACAAGGGCCCTGACATAGAGTGACTAAGGCACTTTGGTTTGCGCGACGCTTAGCAATGCTTAGCTAAGTGCACACATGCGCACACTCGCTTAAACCCGCTTACTACTGCTTAAAAGTGCTTACTCCCACTAACCCTCATGCTAATTTCTTTGAGGGAAAAGAAAATGGGGAGATAGGAAAGTGGTGAAAAAGGGGGCACAAAGAGGGAAATACAGCAGGAAAACAAGCTCGGTATGTGCAGGACGTGTGTATGGAAGGTCCATAGCTGCCCATTTCTTTACCAGCAACAGCTGTGCATATGCAATAAATTTGGAGTGAAATTTGAAATCTTCCACTCCCGGGAGAGGGGTGAGGACAACAAAGTATGTTGTACTGCCACTTATAATTATCAGTTTATATGTCCAGCGGACATGTGTGCGAAATGGGCAGCTATGTATGGGGCATAATTTTTTTGTGGGTACATATTGCCCTTTTTTTTTTCAGGTGAGAGTGGAAAGTGAGGTAGAGGAAGTAGGTATATTTGGGGAGGTAGGTTGGGGAGTTAAACAGACAAGACAAACAAGACGCATACAGGGGCGATGTATGACACATGCGGTGGGTGAACACAATTGATGGGGACGGATGTTTGGAAATCGCAAGCCCATAAGCCTACAGATGGTAACAGTGGAACTGAGATCCCCACCCCTGGGCAGTCACCACTGCACCTTCACAGCCCCGAGGGTGGCTGTGCTGCGGGCTGTGTAGGATGGGCAGGCTCACCCATGAGACGCGCCACTCTTGCCTGGAGCTGGTGTAGGGGATCAGCGACTGAATGCTGGATCTCTCTATGCACCACAACCCAGACAGTTCGAAGGGTGACAGGTGGCCCTTCTCTGCCCACCCGAAGGTGGCACAGGACCAATGGAGGAGGGGAGCCCGAGCTGGGCACTGGACCTGCTGGTGCCAGGTGCACTCACTCTGAGGAGGGACAGGTGGGTCCACTGGGACCGGCCTTCCCATACGTTCTGTGATTAGGTGTGTTTAATTACAACATAAACAACTGCATTCCAAATTAGTTGTAACAGTATGCAGTAATATTCCCATTAACCCAACACACCAAGGTTCCAACAGTTGAACAGCAAGCATAACACGTGCATATATTGAACAACAGTGGGCATTCCAACAGCATGCAGGGATGATTGGTGGCAACAGGCCACCATGATTGCGGTGTTTGAACAGGGCACATGCATCAAAGTGAATGCAGATATTTATAGAACAATAGGACATATATCCCAAAAATGTTTTGAGATTACACATACCCATTGAGTTGTGGAATTGCATTGTTTATGCACATACAGTAGGATATAGAAAGAAACCTCAATTAACATCTTATAAGTACTTTTAGTCTACACTACATTCCTATTGACTGCAGCTACATGTATTATTACACTTGGCAACATGCATTAGGTTGTGTAACGGGTTTGGCTAGTTCATTATATACCTGACCTATATCTGACATACTAACTGTCCAAGATGCAGATGTCACTGCTACATATTTATTGATTGTATTTATATTTCTTTATCTACATATCTGGATGTGTTCACATGACATTTTCAGTTAGATTTGTACAGAACCTTACATTTCGTGTAGCACACTCACATTTCTAGGGATCTAATTAGCAAGCTACTCGTGTGCCAGATTTACTTATGCATGCCAGCCAGTAACTGACTGTTGGGAACTGTATATATGCTTCACAGCTACTAGCACTTCCATCAACCACTTTAGATGGGACTGCCCAACTGTGGGTTGCCAGCACTTATTAAAACAGTACTATTTGTATTATGCAAGGGTACAACAACATTTCAAAGTAAGTGACACAGACACACTCCAGGTTTTATACCTTTATTAATTACATTACACACTTTTACACAGGCTCGCTCCTTTATTTGATATTACAGTGCATATGGAAGACATATTCAAGACATATTATACCTTTATTAATTGGTTAGAATACTTTTTTTCAGGCTCGCTCACTTATTTTATATGACAGAACCTGCAGAGATATTATTCTGGACATATTTTACCTTTCTTAATGGGTTGCTACACTCTTTTTCTGGCTCTCTGACTTATTTAATATAACAGTACATGCAGAGGAATTATTCAGGGCATTTTATGGCTGTATTATTGGGCTACAACACTTTCTTTCAGGCTCTCTCACCTATTTTATATAACAGTACATGCAGAATAATCACTAACCTGCCTGGTGGCGCAGACTTAGCAGCCTCTCTGCATAGGCTTGCTGATTCGCAGCATGGACACCTGCAGCTGTGAAGTAAATGAAGGGATATTGAGACATACCTATCCATTATACAAAATCAATTAGCATTTCTTACATACTGCATTCCATGGCTACCTACTCAGTATTGGGCATCTTGCATTCCATGGGCCTCCTGTATCCATTGGTTCAGTAGGTCCTGCTTCCATCTCTTCAGGTCTGCATGGTGGTGGAGGACCTGCTCACCAGTCCGAGGAACACCTGTGACACTGGTGAGGTCATGAGCTAACCGGTTCCAAGCCTCTGCCTTGTACTCCATCCCTTGGAACTGGCCCTGCAAGAGTCTTGACTCATGATGGTGGACAACGAGACAAACCATGTATTTCGACTCCTCGATGCCCCAACGTTGCACTCGAATGCGTGTACCCTCTCCAGCACCAGCCATTCTAACTGCAGATGGGAGCTACAATCAGTTATGGCGAGTATTCCTACCTATGGGGCTTAAATATGTCACATTTCCCACACTTTTTTGTGATTGGTCATTTTTGAAAATTCTTGGCTGATTGCAGACCTGCTTATTAATGGTTAATCTATCATTTATAAGTATATGTATGTTAACAGTGGCTGTTTATCCTACGCTGTCATGGCTTAGTGGGTCAGTACTTTGATTATGGTGCACAGAGTCCTGGGTTCAAACCTTGTCATTGCATTTTATTTTACTACTGTCCAGACAGGCTACTAGAGGGTGTGGCTGTGTTTAGGCAACTTTGCTCTACGTTGCTCCACGTTGCCCTACTGTGCGCTGGTTGGCACGATGCACATCTCCGCGCAAACCTATTGCGATGGGTGAAGCTCTATTTAGCTATGGGCAACTTTATTATGCTGGGTAAAGTGCTGCTTAACTACGGGCACCTATATTGCGCTGGGTACAGTGCTGCTTAAATGCGGGCAACTATATTGCGCTGGGTAAAGCATTGCTTAACTGCGGGAAATTATATGTCAGGATCCTTTATAAATATATATTTTGTTCACTGATACATAGGCCATTTCAATGCTTTTTAGTAAAGTTTTAATCATATATGTCAGAAATTATTTCATATACTAATTTAGAACATAAATAGGAAGGGGAGTGGTGGGACTCGAACCGTGAATGCCTCCTCTTTGTGCGAACGCTCTACCATTACACTATTACTACTTGGTGTAATTTGCATAAACATTCCTTCTTATGCTCTTCCATGTCGGGATTGCTAACTGCAGCTAAGCAATGGGCACACCCGCGCACACACGTGCAAATACGGGCAGCTATATCGGGAATTAGGGGAAAAAAATGAAATGTTTTACTTTTTATAACTGTGCTGGGGGTTTACAATGTCAGGGAGTGTGGTGTTGGGTACATGGACATTTGAGTGGACTCGCTCTTGTGTGTTGACATTTTGCATTTCGGACACTTGCAGGGGCGTGGACCTATAGACTGCTCAGCAGTCAGACACACCCCCTGCTTTCCTGCACGGTCCGTGTTAGACTTGCAGTTGAGTCAGCATGCCCTCATGAATATTCATGGCACGCTGACATCATACCATTCAACTGCAGCCTCCGAGTAAGACTTATTTAGTCTTACACGGAGGGTTCATGAATCCGGGAGAATATCTGCTCATAACATGGGTTACCTGACTCATATAACTTTTGTTCCTGGGGAGAAAGAAATTGTGAGCATTACAGGACTGATAGTGTGCTGGAGATACCTTGAACCATACTATGAGTTGAGCAATAGAAGTTACAGCACATTCTTTTTGCATTCTAGAACTATTACAGTGTTGTTATTGACTGCAGTGACAGTAGAACACACATGCATGGAATACAGCCATTCTGCATATATTAAAACTGCTTTATTTTAGTATCAACAATGCTGGTGAAAATTTTGTATTGTTATTGTGTTGAAATATCTGTGAAGTATACACACAATATCTGCCCATGGTGTGGGCTACCTCACCCATATACCTTTATTCTCTGAAGTAGGAGGAAAGAGAGCATTATGTAACTGAAAGTGGCCTGGAGACAGTCTTGGACAATACCATGAGTTAAGCAATACAGTTTGCAGACCATTCATTTTGCATTCCACAGCTAATACAGTGTTACACTCGAGTACAGCAACCTTACCATAGACAAGCAATGCATACAGCTCTTCTGCCATGGTTATGACAACACAATCCTGCTGAACACCATTTTGTTTACTGTTATTGGTATTATTTATTATTTATTGAACATCAGTTGGTATTGCCCATTTATTGCACTACAGGTCTACTTGCATATTTATTGTACTACAGTTTTTATTGTGTATACTTTATTGCAGTAAATGCTTTAGTCTTTCTTGCTTATTGCACTATAGTTAGCATGCTACATCCATACTTACAATGCTCATGGTGCAACCTAGTCAGACGCCCAGCATGTGACTCAACATTGTGAGCCCTCTTAGTTACAGCTGTTGGGAGAGAAGCACACCATTATGCATACCAGTTTTGCTGACATACAGAGGAAAAAATTACCAACATATTTGTGGGGCATTCCCTGTTGTTGCCTCTTCGACCCAGGTGTCCAAGGTTCCCCTCTTTCTCAAAAAAAAATTTAAAAAAAAAAAGAAAAAAGAAAAAATTTAATTATGATAATAAATTACATCCAGTTTCTATTTTTAGATGTGTGTCAGGTGTCTGCTGTCTATATGTGAGCACAGTTTGGCATTGCTGCACTCTGCACTATGTAAACATGAAGTTAAAAAAAAAAAAAAACAACCCCCCCCAAAAAATAGTAATTAAAAAAACATAACACATCATAAAAATGACATATTATACATTTGACACACTTCACAACATTACAACAGTGGCGTGGAGCATTACAAGGAGACTCACACATATCTGCAGCCACGGGTAGCCACTGCACCTCTCCCTACACTGATTCATTAACCGTGTTCCTCTGCTCTCCCTTGGCAGTGCATCATCATTAATATGCATGACGTGCTGCCAAGGAGGAACTATGGCCCTGTATATGGATACATTCCATGTAGCCTCTACATGGTACCTACACAGATTTTATTAAAGCCTGGGGGTGAATATCCATCATTACTAATAAATCACAGTCAGTTAAAACTATTTCCTGGAGCCCCTGTATAAAATCAAAGGTGTCTCTTAAAAATATGTAACCTTGTTTAACAACTTTTTGCAAATGTTTGTCTAAAAAATGGCCATGGCTTCAGTCTTACTTCCTCCATTAGCCCCAGATAATTCTACGCAGAGGATTATCCACATTCTTGTGTATTTTGACAAACCAAAAATTGGACACATTCTTGGGTTTTTTTATAGTCAAGAAAAATCACTGTTTCTTTATCAGTCATCTCACCAGAATGCCAGTCTTCTATGAAAGAGTCAATATGACCATATTTTTTTTTAATTAAAAAAAATGAACTATTTTATAAAAACTTTTGTGTGATAACATTTTTTCCATTGCTTTAAAATAGAGCTCTCTATCCAAAATAACTAAAGCATTCCCTTATCTGTCTTAGTAACCAAAATCTCTGGATTGTTGACAAAGTCATTTAGAGTGATCTTCTCTTCTTCTGTTAAATTGTAATATCTGTATTTAGTCTTTTGATCAGACTTCTAATTTGCATCTCAGTCATAGCTAAAAAGGATTCCAGCTCAGGCAATAATGGGGATTATAAACACTTGGTTTGAAAAAGTCAAAGTCTACTCTTTCCTCCTACTTAAACAAAAGTACAAGATTTAACTTCCTCACATAATCTCTTAGACAATTAATAGTGTCACACACATTTGCTCTTTAGGCTGGAACAAAAGTCCAGCCCTTTCTAAGCATTTGTATTGCCATCTGATTTAAAAGCAGAAGTGGCAAATTGACAATTTTAAAACAACACTCAGAAGACATACCTTTTATCTCTTCATGTTCTTTTTTCTTCCATTTCATCTCATATTCCTGCCTGCTTACAGATTGAAATGCTGCTTTTCTGTGGGTGGAGATGCTGTTATTTCCACCCATGTTCTGTTCCCAGTGCCTGTATCCTGGCAAAGATTCACTGGCTGAAAAACTTGTTAATCTGTCAAACTGACTTCTTTCCCTTTCTGAAAATTAAAAGACCTGCCCTCTTCTACATTATTATATTTATTTTTGTTTTTATTCTTGTTGACAAGCATTACTGATCTTTTGAACTCTTCCCCACTTTGGCTATTCACTCCTGCAGAGTTCTCACTTGAGTTGTTAACTTCCATTTGCTCTAATAAACTTCTCTAGTTGACATCAGTGCCAGTAGCCATATAGGCCATACAGGCCAATATATAGCCATATATTTATTAGTTCAACCAAAGTGTTCCATTTTAGTGATTGATGCAGTTGTCATTTTGGTTTGCAGTAATTTATGGAACTCTTTTTTTTATGAAGGTCATGCAGTCACTGACTTCCACTCCTTAGGTCTATAATGCCTACATTTTTATGGTGAGCCCTGTTTTCAGTACCATCTAATTTTGCTTTTGCTTTTGGGTAGTTGAGAAGAGAAATATTAGTATTTTTCAGTATTCTGCATGGTGGCCGTTAAAATCTCTAGGATATCTTGATGGTGTC
>NC_056745.1:1508464168-1508536837 GCF_019279795.1 Protopterus annectens
TACTACTTTGCATGAAGCAGTTAATAAAAAGTGACCTTGTGATGAAATAACACTATCAAGATATCCTAGAGATTTAAATGGCCACTGTACTGAATACTGAAAAATACCAAGATCTCTCTTCTCAACTACCCAATAGCAAATGCAAAATTAGATGGTACTGAAAACAGGGCTGCCCATAAAAATGTATACATTATAGACCTGAGGAGTGGAAGTCAGTGACTGCATGACCTTCATAAAAAAAGAGTTCTGTAAATTACTGCAAACCAAAATGGCAACTCTATCAATTACTAAAATGGAATACTTTGGTTAAAATAATAAATATATGGCTATATACTGACCTGTATGGCCTATATGGCTACTGGCACTGATGTCAACAAGAGAAGTTTATTAGAGCATATGGAAGTTAACAACTCAAGTGAGAATCCTGCAGTCATGAATTGCCAAAGAAGGGAAGAGTTCGGAAGATTGGTAAGGCTTGTCAACAAGAATAAAAACAAAAATAAAAATTATAATAATGTAGCAGAAGGGAGGTCTTTTAATTTCCAGAAAGGGAAAGAAGCCAATTTGACAGATTAAAGGGTTTTTCAGCTGGTGAATGCTTACCAGGATGCAGGCACTGGGAACAAAACATGGGTGGAAATAGTAGCATCTCCAGCCACAGAGAATCAGTGTTTTATTCAGTAAACAGGCAGAAATATGAGATGAAATGGCAGGAAAGAGAACATATGGAAATAAAAGGTATGTCTCCTGAATGTTGTTTTAAAATGTCAAGTTGTCATGTTTGCTTTTAAATCAGACAGCAATACAAGTGCTTAGAAAGGAGTAGACTTTTGTTCCAGCCTAAATAGCAAATATGTGTGATACTATTAATTGTCTAAGAGATTATGTGACGAAGTTAAATCTTGTACTTTTGTTTAAGAAAGAAGAAAGAGCGGAGCTTGACTTATTCTAACCAACTGTTTATAATCCCCCATTATTGCAAAGTCAGGAATGGTAGTACAATTTCCTTTAGATGAAAGAAATATCAAGAAAATTATTACAGAAATTGGGAAGATTTTAAGTAGCTTCCATGAACCTATTTTTATAAAACAAAAACAGGACGTAGTTTAAAAGATAGGTTCGAAAGTAAGACAAATGCAACAAATAAGCAGTAAAAGAGGAATGTTCAAATGTCTGAATTGTAATTATTGTCTGTATTTAAAAGTTTGTGATTCAGATGTGATAATTAGAAATAAGAAGATTTATTCCCCTGGTTATTTTTATTGCAAATCTAAGTATGTTGTTTATTTAATGATTTGTTTATCTTGTCCTTACATAAGTAGAACCTCATGAGAATTGCACTATAGAGTAGATGGGCATGCACATGCTGTTCAGATATGTGATAAAAATAATGCCTTGAGTAAGTATTATTCTGAAGGAAAATGTAATGTCTGTTTTAAGTTTTTGGTTATTGATCAGGTAAAGACTTTTATAAGTAGGTTTGATGCAGAAGATGAAATAGACTGGAAGCAATATTGCTGGCAGATGTAATTGGAAGCCTGCAACCCTCCAGTGCTAAATGATATGGAGAATTTTAAAGTTTATTTAAAAAGAAAAAATGATTAGGCATAACTTGATTAATTAGATCATGTGATGTTTTTATATATACTTTGTTGTTTTATGTGGTTCATTCAGTCTGAAGAAGTCTCCAGTTTCTTCGTTAAAATGAATTATTCTTCCAGTTTTTGGTCATTTTTACAGTGTAAAATGGCAGCTGTCATTGATGGGCCTGTTGTATCCAGCACACGGCAGTGAACTGGAACTGGCCCAGGCAGTTGATTGCACATTGCCTGAATTAGAATGACAGAGAATGCATTTTTAAAATAGCCAGGGAACAGAAATCTGAGGCACAGATGGTCAGCCAGTTGATGTCAGTAAATCCAGATTTCAGTACAGTCCTCCATCAAAAGCAGAAAGTCATGGTCCCATACATAACACACTTAAGGGAACTGGGTTATAAAGTCAACCTGTGATTTTCTACCAGCTTGGCTATGAGTAAAGGGATAGTACAGTGAAATTAGCATCCCTGCATGAAGCAGGATTGTATGTACAGGGCCAGAGTGTGGGGCATACCCCATTCTTATGTTTAAGTCATTATCACTACTAAGGCTTTGCATTTGGTGGGAATAGAGATAGGCCTGCTTGGCATCTCCTAAGAAAGTGCAGCACCAACAAAAAAAATATAGAGAAGAAGGTCAGACGAACAGTTATTACCCATCGCATAACAAATCTTCTGCAAAAGGGGCCCCAGCTGGAAAGGAGAATGGGTCTTCCATCTTAACATACTCTTCTGGCTTCTGAGTTGGAGGACTTGTCCTCAGTTCTTTAGATAACCATCAAAAATGTTTGCAAAATGGAGGAGTCCTGAGGCTATTGCATGGACAAAGAGGATGGTGCTGGCTTAGAGAATGGTTTCCAAGTAGTCACATGTGGATCTCCTGCAATCTTTAGGAGACCACTCCAGGCTAACCAGAAGCAGCCCAGCTTGCAATACTTAGTTATACTTGCACTTATTTCCCTTTGGCTTGTATCTTTTATTGGTGTATTCAGTGGATATTTAATGGGTTGCACTTTACATTTACTGTTTTTGTGTATAGTCACTGTATTGGTATTTTGTATTTCTAGGTTTATGCATAACTTTACTGTTAGCTTTGTATTGCTGGCAGCATGCTTTCTTTTGCATAAGGTTTCCAGTTTTAGAGATATAGGGATATGAGTCATTTTTCTGACAACACAGATAGTGGAAGATGACAGGCTGTGGATTAAGGTGTTAGCTCGGAGCTTTATTAATAGAACCAGTATCTCCGATTTCTCTCTCATGGTTCCCTATCCCAAGTTCCCACTGATGCACCTTGTTTGCACTCATCTCAACATACATGCTAAGCAGTGTTATCAGTTCTAACAGGTAGTCTCCTCACTCTGCCAGCTCATGTTTATTTACCTTTAGTGCTGTTGTTAATATATGCATAATTTTGTTAAAACTCTTCTATGATTAACTCTTAGATTAGTACCAATGTTATAGCACATAATGTAGCTTACCTTCAGAATAAGTATGTGAATAATGCTAATAAGTTCAGACACTCTGAGTTGATTTCCTGGAATGTGCATAGTGCAACAACTGCTATAATGTACAGGGCAATCTTTAATTTACATGGGAAATGTTATATTTTAAAAGCATTTGTACAAAAACTCAAGATAAAAAAGAATGCTTTGATGGACATTCCATAGATGCAAAGGGCAATGATTTTTGTCTTGCATCATATCCTCCAAAAGGGGGATTGCTATCCTTATCCACGGAGATTGGGTTGGGTTGGATTATGAGGTAGATGAAGTTATTATAGACAAATAAGGGCATTGGATTGTGATTATTAGTATAGTATAGTATTTAATATCACTCCTATTACAGCCCTAAACGGTGTTAAATTTTATGGCCCTGATGCAGATAGCATTGAGACCCTCAATCATATGGTCTGATCTCTGAAGCAGTTTTATAAGCCTAATATGGGCCGAATAGTGGCAGGGGATTTTCAAATGGTACTGGACCCATGTTTCTGCAAAATGCCAAGAAGTAGATCGTGGCTGCCAAATTTGCAAAAACTTTAATTCCATTCATGAGGACTTGATGTTTGAAGAACATTTAACCCATCCAGGTTAAATTATATATTCCAAACTTTAGGAATTACCAGAATACTTTCTATTGGCTCATTATTTATGATATCCATGGTTACACACTCTGATATCCTGCTCAAGCAGTATCTAGCCATGCTTTAATCCCACTAAACATTAAATTCTGCACTTTGTCACCTGCTTGTTTTGAATGGAAGTTTGACACTCTTTTCCTTTGGATCTAAAAGCTACTAGACAAGGTTTGTTATATAGCATTAGAATATTTATTTATTTATTTATTTATTGTGCTTATTTATTGTGTTTATTTAATAGTTCATAGGTTCATAGGTTCATATTAATAGTGCCTATTTTTAGTGAGGCGCAGGATGAAAAAGTTCTTTTTGGTCAACACACACACCATAGTTGGGTCCAATATTCTAAAGGATTGCCATGCACTTAAAGAGCATTACGAAGGAGTGGTGATGGACATTAAACAGCAGTGATCAATGCAAGTAGCAGATAAGTCTGAGACTTAACAAGTAAAACTGAGGCTCTTAGATGCGAGGTTTAAAGATGGAAAATGAAAAATCAAATGGCTTCATCAGGAAATAAAACAAACCAAGCAGGCAAATGTAAACCTGCAGATTCAAAAAATTAATGATAAATAGAAAAGAATAAAACTTTTTTTTTACTGGATGATAAAAATATCCCCCCAACTCATAGACAGAAAATGCAAAGAACATGTGATAAATATGCTTTTCCTGCCATTAGAACACATAATCTTTAGTTAGAATTCTAGCAAATACCTCAGAGTATGTGGGTTTATGTGTTGTGAACTTGTTATGTGCAAGAGGTAAAGTGTGTGTACTGACAACATGTTTGATATCTGGTTTGTTATGTGTGAGAATTGATTCCAAATTCATAGTATAGATACAGCTCTCACATGTATTATTTTGTTTTAGTAGTAGCAGGTTGTCAGTATACATGAAGCAATTGCTGCATTGCCTTAGGAGGCTCATGTAAATTAGGCTGCCTGGAGAAATGGTGGGAAATTGTCTGTCCATTATGGAAGGTATATACTGTAGCACCTAGTGGGCTAGATGGACCAGGTTTTGGTGTAAAACTAACAAAATGTGTCTATTCTATGGAGGGGTAGGGCTAGAAAAATGTGCCAATGTTTCACTATGCACAACTGAGTTGCTCGCAGGCCAGCAGTGCAATCTCTGAGCCACTCAATAAACCAAGTGCAAACTCAGACAAACACAATCCTGGAATACAAGAAAAGTTAAATGATTTCTAAAAAGTAAACAAAGGAAAGGACAAGAGTGAGCCTTATTCCAGCAATCCCCAACTCAGATGGGTTCATGGCTACACAGTTCTGCCACAAGGGTGCAGGGGGCCTTCATCATGTAAGAGGGCTGGTTGTAGTATACAAATGAGACCAAACAATCTAGATTCAGCAAACCAGAGCCTATAAAATGCAGAAGTACTAGAAATTCAAAGTGCAGAAAGTCGCAATCACAACAGAAGAAAAACAGTTTAAATAAAGCAGCAATTTAGTAGAATAATACAACAAGAGTGTGGACAGCAATCCTTCCTAGTATGAAATAAGTAGTCTGGAACCCAAGTGCTTAAACTAGAACAAAGACACTTTCAGAAGAACAAACTCAATAAGGCTTCAATAAGCAATGACACAGTGGTGCAGCAGTTTGTGTTGTTGGCTCACAGCAAGATGTTCTCTGGTTCGATTCTTGGCTGGACTGCTTGAATGTCCTCCCGGCATTTGTAAGGGGTCCCTCTGGGTGCTCCAGTTTCCTCCGATGTTACAAAGATATGTCTGGAGTGTGTCTCCCCAGGTCTCCGCTACAAATTGGCTCATTCCAAGAGGGACTCTCCTGGTAAACAAATGTTAAAAAAAATAACAAATTCCCAGCTTACAAGGGCATAAGTTAGCCTCTCCTGCCACAAGAGTCTACATCACAAACCCTCCTAATGTAAAATAACTGGTTTGGAGGCCAAGTGCTTACAGCATAACAAAGACACTTAGATAAACAGGCACAATAAGCATTCAACAAACAATTCCCAGTTCAAAAGGGCAGAGGATACCATCTTCTCCCACAGGAGTGTAGACTACAAACCTTCTTAATGTAAGACAACTGGCCTGAAGCCCAAGTGCTTAAACCAAAAGTAAGAGGTTTAGAATAACATTTGAAATTAAGTATGATACCAGACAGATGACACTGACATATATTTTAATCTACCCACATACATTATGTCATGGCTAGTAGGCTCTGTGTTATCTTGATGAGGAAACCCCTGTGGTCTGTCCAGCTGCTGCATGACACAAAAGGTTGGTGAGTGTGTGTGAGGGAGAAAGGACAGCAGGCAGGCTGTGTGCATGTCTGTAGGAGTCCTCAGTATGAAAGTGTAGTGTGAGAGTCTGCATGAACACAATCAAGTTCAGTGCTAGCTCTACATCTTCATCTGTCAGACAGGTGTGAACTGTGCATGATAGAGGTGGCAGTTTATCACTGTTGCCCCCTGAGCATTAGAACTGGCTCTGCCAGGAATTGCACTGGCACATCCATGCCCAAGGTCAAATACAGTGCTGCTACCTGAGTGTGACCTATGTCTGCTGGACATGCTCCCTTCATGAGAATGCCCAGGACCATAACCACATAGCCTGCTAGGTCTGGATGTGGACAGGACACTCACCGATGGACCAGCAGAAGTACTTCCCCTACTGGAGCATGATCGGGAATGACAAAAGTGGCTATCAGCAGATGTTGTGGCTGGCCTACGCCTATGAGCATGCCATTCCCCTCCAAGCATATGTTCCATCACAAACTCTACTTGTTCCATGACAGACACCCCTCTGTCCATCACAGACACCCCTCATTCCAATGTGTCATTCGTCCAGTCGAGGGAAACAGTGACATGGTGGAGGCAGCCATGCATGTTAGACTGTGCCACATCCACAACCCTGAACATTTGTCTGGAGTGCCTTTTTGAACATGCCTGTGCTTCCATGATCGCACTAAACATTTGTTGAGTGACACAGGAAGTGACACCTGCACCAGGTGGAGGACAGACATCAGGCCTTCTCTGAGCACCCCATCAACCCTTCTGCATGGAAACCTGCCAACACTTTGGCTATGGCAAGACTCAACAAGCACTGAAACCAAAGCAGCCACACTTCCCTTCTCAATGTCCTTGCCTCCACCTGTCCTACATCTGTGGGCTCAGTGGACTGGATAGATGTAGGCCTATTGGCTGTGTACTGTGAAAAGAAGGGGTGGCTGGATATCAACCTCTGTATCAGATTCAATCTTTGCATCCCCCAACTGTGACTCAGTTTTGCTACCATCGTCATCAGTGTCTGATGAGACACTGACATCAGGTGGCAAAAGACCCGCACTCCCACTGTCATGATCACTTATGATAAAAAGGGAGAAAGACAGGCAGACATTAATACCTGTGCTACTATGGTGCAATATAAGCTAAACAATTATCAGTGCTGCCACTATTACAGACAGTACAGCAATGCACATAAGAGGCCTAAAATGGCACAGTATGATGTTTCTATAAATTGATCTGCAGTACTGAAATAATTTGGCTTACCATCTGCAGCAGGCATATGTCACTGGATTTCTGATAGTCCTGAAATAAGTTAAGCAAGAGGTAAGGCCAACATCATCACATTTAACAGTAAGACGGGGATACTGAGATGGGGGCTACTGCTTCTACTCATCTCTATCTGCATGATGTGAATTTCGACAAGAACGTGGCTGACAACTCCAAACTAAACTTAAAACTGCACTAATCTTCAATACCTCCCCAAAAGAAAGACATGTGACACACAACTAACTTTTATTTCAGCTGTTTTACTATACAACAGTATTGAGCTGGTCATATAACAAAGCCTACCTGGAAGCTCTTCCTGGGAATGAGAAGGACTGGCACCCATGTCACTCACATGGTGTGGGCCACTCTGCTGTGAGTTTTCCTGTTGTAGAAGATTTGCCCAGAATTCCTCACTGGGGTGAGAGATGGCTCTGCAGCAGGCCCACCCCTGGTTACACTCTAGTCACAGGAAACAGCAGCTGCACACCTCTGTGCAGAAGTTATCATGTCAGTGGCCCTGTTGCACACCTGCTCATACGTCTGGCCATAGCCACCCATGGAATGTATGTTTGCAATGATGTGCTGCCATAGTCTCAGCATCTCTGACATATTAAGATGACCCCTTCCGAGAAGGAAAGCCTGATGTTGATGGATTGCATCAGCAATTATTGTATTCTGGGTCTCACTGAAGGGGGCATCTGTGCCTCAATGACATTTTGGGTCCTAAAATATAACTGAATTATAATACACTTAAGTATCACATAACTACAAAGTAACTATTACCAGTCAAAACAGTTAAGGTAGGCAGTCAGTTGTACCCAATGGAAAAACATAAAACAGTCTACAAGTGTGAAATACTAACAACAAACAGGATGTAAAACAAGGAGAGTAGGAAGAACAACATATCCTTGTATGTGCCATAGCAGTAACTCACTGTGCTCCCCCAAAAGAACAGTCCATTCTAGTTTGTGATATAACAGTAACCTTTCTTTGCTTCCCCACCCACAAAAGAACAGGCACATGAAAAATGTTGCTAATAAAGCATCTTTGAAATAGCAAACATGCTTTCAAAGGACCGAAACATAGCTTTCTATTTTCATATATTGCCAGTCATTTGTATCTCTGTAATGGCTTGACAAACATGAGCATGCCATTAGCAGACTTTAACTAATGCATATAGATAATGGTGTAAAAAGCTTTGCTTCACATTATTCATGAATACATTCCAGCATATGCAGTATGTAGGTAACAAAATGAGAGCATACCTGCTGGAGTTCAATACTCCTATTTAAAGACAGCTTTGGAAACATTTTGCTTTTCTGAACATGTAGCAAGAATCATCACCATCAGTTTGGCTAGCTACATATTTGCCTTTTTATAATGGAGTGGATTATTAATGGATTGCAACTGTCTAGGCTGTGTTTCAGAGGTGGCAATTACAGGATAAGCAGCTGAAATGCATGCTAATCAATCAGTCTGTAGGAGCTATTCAAGAAGTTATCAAGCAACCATTTAAACTCCATGCTGTTTTTTCCTGTGGATTTCAAAAGTAGTGGCGTACAGATACAGCAAGTCTACACAGAGAGTTTGTTAGGAGCTGCTGCTTCTTGTCTGCATTTGTATATGCTATAGCCTGCCAGCAATGCTGCTGCTGCCAATATGCCTAAGCTGAAAAGGAGAAGGGTTTGCAGGACAAATTTAACTTATGAGAACATACACACCATGGACATTGTAGAGTACTACAGGGTGAACAGGGACACAATACAGGAACCCTGCAACCTCTGCGGGCCTCAACTCAGAGCCACAGCCTTTACCTCCCCATGTGTTGGCTGTGTACTGCTTGTATCACAGTCAGCCTTGAACTAACACCATGGCAACTACTGAATTTACAAGGTAGGTCCTGAACATGTGCTGTATTGTATAGTAATATTATGACATGCCCTGGTATTTCATCACTTGGTACAGTAAGCAAATACAAGGTGGAAGATTTGTACAGATATTAATGCAACATGTGACAGCAGACAGTTATTTTAGTTGTATATTTCCATTAGCAAGTAGTACGCCTCAGGTATCAAAGATTCAGACACTGATACCTCCACAACGTGCTGATGATCACTGCATGCTATAATTTTAGCACCATATGTTTGTAATTTGAAATCATAGCAGAGAGAAGTTATAAAGTAATGAGACACATAACAGTTTCTGCCTTCGCCACCCTCACTAGATCAAACAGGTAGGATGCAAAACAAGGAGAGTAACAAGAGTACCATATCCTTGTTTGTGTCTTAACAATAGCTAAGCCTGGATCCACCCCTCTCAAAAGAAAATTATACCCTTGCATGTGCCATGACAGGAACCCAATTTGTTCCCCATCCCCAAAACAGTAGTCTATCATTGTTTGTGCCACCCAATTTTTCCTTAATTTGATGGTGACAGCATATCATAATGTTCCCAGTTATCACACATTTTAAGGTAAATGATATAGACTAGCTTACACACTGCATGTCTCTGAGTACGGGTCAGACACAGCTGTATATTTTAAAGGAATAATCATAAGAGGTTATGTGATCAGTAAGTGCACTACATCTAAATATATATATAAATATAATACATGTACAAATAACACACCATGCCTTGATATCAGTGTACATTCAGTTGCAGTTGGTTAAGTGAGGAATTACTTTATATATTTGCTACAAAGTTGTTTGTAGGGCAAGGATGGATAAGCCCCCATTCTGCTTTCTGACAGTGCATTTCAGTGAGAGTTGGTATACAGACCTACGTAGTCATATCTCATGTGTACTAGCATTTTCTACTGTGTATGTCGGGTCTATATTAGAACACCAAAGTTTTAAAACTTTGAATGTTCCAATAGCGACCCCTGTTCAGCGAACGCTTAAAATATCAAACATGCAGAACAGCAAATTGTTTCCCAGGGAAAAAAATTCCTGTTCTGAAACACATGCACACAACAGAAGCACACCAAAATAACAGTAATCCACACACATACACTTAATATCCTACATCTAACCCTGCACTAAACTGTACATACACTACCATCTATCCACTTACCTTTGAAAAATACATTTTTGTTGTTGTAGTTACTATGCTGCTTACTGTGATGGATTTGAAGTCTTCTTAAGACACTCAGTCTTCATGGATGGATTCTGCTGAAATCAAAGTCTGGTTATAGTTGCATTCACAGTCTGTCGCATACAGAAACTTGCAGAATATACACTGATGAGAGAATACACTTTGCAGCATCAACTCAGAGCAGTAACAAATAACTTTTACAATAAACCACACGTACTTCTGTTACAGCTTTTAGTTATTGTTCTACTTTACTTCTCATATAGTACAGATGATGTGAGAGATATAACATTTACCTCCGGACAAATGTTTTCCTACCAATACCCCTAACATAATTGGATTTAATACAGACTTTATATATATTTTTAGTTAAACACACACTCTCTTGGTTTTGGAAAGGTACTGCCTTGATGACGCAAATGCTGACACATCTGTTCTTGTGCAAATGCTGATAAGTGCAGAAAAGCATATTTTTAAGGAAACACCTTGTGGATAAACTTTCGTAGAAAAGCATAGTCTTAAACTTTCTTAGAAAAGCATATTTTTTAAAGAAACGCCTTGTGGAGACACATGTCATATTGTCCATTCTTTAAAGAAAGCATAGTTTTTTTCTGATGTATCCTGTTTTTTTTTTACATTCTTGCCAAGTCTATAAGAAGTCAGCTTTCTTGATGTGTGTGTAATACACTCATAAGCAAGTTACTTATTTTTTTAAGCCACAGTCATTTAGTATGGATGCTAATCACATATTACTAAACTCTGTTTCTGCATTTAAGCAAGCTTTATCTTATTTCTTATTTATGTTGCATATTTGTAGCAAAGTTACTTTCAACCTTAATATATTGCTGAGCATAATCTTACAATTCCCTCTTTCTATTTAAAACATACTTAAAACACTTTATACTGATATGCATTTTTGATCACATTATACAGAAAACACATTAAGAAACAAAATATTTAGTCTTTTTTTGATACAAGTCAAAATGCCATTTTACATAGTTAATACAATGATATCAAGTATTACTACTAAAACTGAATATATTTAACAACTTTTTCTTTTACAGACTTTTCTGTGAAAATATTGCATCAGTTATGACCTGTGTCTGCTTTAGTTTTATTTTTAACTTGATTCATTTATTCTTTTGCAATCACAGAATTTAATTTATGACTTAGAACTCCTTTATTAACTCTTTGCACCTGTTGAATTAACTCTTTACTTTTATTGATTATTTTATATCAAAAGATTAGAGATAGACTAATATCTATAAGAAAAAAGAACTATGTGCTACTCCAAGCATTTATACACTGCTGAAAATATACAGTTTCAATGTCATTTTAACCATAACATTGTGGTCATGTCTCTGAACTGCCCATTAACATTTTGGTAAAGTACTGAACTGGCCTTAAATATTTGAGTACAATTATTTCAGTATATTTAATACTTGAGTATTTAAAAAAAACATGATTTATACACTAAAGACTACTATGTACATATTAGTCCATTAGCTGTATGAGTACAATATTTTAATATAATTTTCCTTTAACTGGGGTAACCAATACGACTCCAACTTAAAACCAGTGATAATATTAGAACTTGACAAATTACTTTTGAACTTATTACAATGTATCCTGTACAGTATGTATTTGCACAGACTGTTTACTATTCATGCATTTCAATCTAGTAGCTATCCTGGATCCAATTAATTTTTAAACATGGTTTTTCACACATATTTGTTAATAGACATTAATTTCATTTGTACTGAATTCTTTACATAAAGAGACTGTAAAGTACATTTAGTCCAATCTTACAAATTTAGTAACATTAACATCAAGCAAAATCTTGGAAATGCTTATGTCTCTTTAGAAGTATATAGTGGAATTGCCACCAGAGGCAACTACATACCCAGAAATTAGAAATATTTATGCTTTTTGCATACTAACATTGTCTTGCCAAAAACATATTAAAAATAGTGACCATTTTACTCAGTTTTTACATATCTTTATTCTCTCTTGTATAGCTTTAATAAATTAATCAATTTTAAGCCATCTCTTGTATAGCTTTATAGTTTAACATGTTGTAAATACAATTTAATATTAATAACTAGCATGATAGCTATTAGCAACTTGCAAAATATCTTATCCTGTCAGGTTTAATCTGTTTACCAATATTTCTAATGCACTAATACCTGTTTTCCCTCCCCCTGAAAGAGTATTATCAAGAAGGAATGAGATATTTCTTCCTGTAGCTTTATTTTATACCCTTTTGCAATACTGCTCACACAGTCAGTGTAAAACTGAGAAAGTACCCCTCCTCCTGTAGTATTGCACAATTGTTTATTTGCTTTATAATGTATATCAGCCCAACACTTTGGTTATACATTTGCTTTATTATGTTATTAAACTGTAGACCTTTGTCTGATTTGATCATTTTTTGGCTGTTTTCTTTTCTTTTGCCTTTGCTGTCTACTTCTACTAGTAGTTATTTGTACCCTCCTGTATAATTGATTTGAACTGTATGTATACTATAACCCATCTGCTGGCTATACTTGATGTAACCAAGGTTTTTTTACTTTTATCAGTGACATATATGCATAATTGTAATATTTTATTACAATTACCAAATAATGTTGCATGTGAATATTTTAACAATTATGTTTTAATAACAATAAGTTTTTTAGAAAAACTCAAGCTACTTGTTTGGGAATCAGTTGTTTCCTATGTTATCTGCTCAACATTTCCTGTAATTATTCATTCAGTCTAGAAAGGTCTGATCTCACATTTTAGTTAACCCTTTTAGCATTTTTCCTTTAATGATCTGTTAGTAAAATGCAGTTATAAAATACTTTGTATTATATTTGTGATTTGCATAACTATGCAAACTAAACATTATTTTACAATTAGCTTACATATTTTTAAACTTTTGATTTCAGTATTTTTTTATTTATTTAACTGCTCGGTCGTTCATTTTACAAAGACTCTTTGACTAATTCCATCCGTGATTTTATTTCTTTTTAAAATCCAGAACTTTAACTGGTGTGGTGTTACTATACAATTATAAAAAATGTAAAAAATAAATAGATATTAGCTTAGCTAACATGTTTATATTTATGTTATTTATATTTGCTGTTGTCTGCCTGTTATTCTTGTGCATTGTATAAAAAGAAAATACATGCATGTCAGTCTTGTGACTTTAAATCTTTATACAAGCATGTCAGTGTTGTGACCGTAAATCTTTACTCTTATTAACTATTTTTATTTCATTTTTATACACTAGAACTGCTTTGTTTACCTTTTGACTATGCTATGAGAATGGCAGTCATATGATCTACTTTACTGTAGTACTGATAAATATCTTGCTTTAATTGAAAGGAAGTTTAAAATATTTGAGAATGATTTGTATTTTACCATCCTACCATGTATGCTCAACCATTTTCAAAACACAAACATATTATAAAATAAATCTCTTTTGTACAGATCAGCTGTAGTTTTCTGATCTTTCCCAATGTTCTCTTAAGCTCAGCTAATTTATTTTCTTTATCTTGTAACTGCTGTTGAAGAGTTTCCTGTAATGTTGCATGGTTTTTCTGACCTTCTTTAGTAACCTGTTCTGATTAATTTAAAACTCCTATGCACTTTTGGAAAAAATGTTGTATAACTTGTCTAAACTTCCTGAACTCATTGTGTCTGTCTGTTAGACGTTTATTACATTCTTTTGTAACAAAATGTACTAGAGGTCCTGTTAGTAACTGATTTGACTCATGTTGCAACTCTGAGATTAACCTTTCACATGTGGTGACAGGACATAACTGTTCAACTTCTGAATATAATGGAAACACTTCAATCTTAGTTAATTCTTTATCATGAACAGATCTGCCTTCACAGTCTATTGTTTTAGCAATATCATGCAATAGTTTTATGGTATAATACACAAAATGCAGTTTTTGTTGAATCACACAATAAATATTTGTCATACTCCACATGGTTTTCTTTGAGATACCAGTCAAATATTGTAATACATTTGCATAATGCCTTACTATCAACCTGCCCTAATAAGGTTTTACATGTACTAATATGCTGTGTATACCAACATTGCAATTTACTAAGCTTGGTTTACTCCTGCTTGAATTATGTCTAATAATATCCATACTGTCTAATAACATCCAAACTGGCTAATAGTATGTAAACTGTCTAATAGCATCCATACTAAAATGTGACACAGAAAATGTCTTACCAGTTAGCAAGAAAACAGGTGATCAGGCTGTTATTGCAAATGGTTGGAAATTTTTCAAAGTCATTTGAGAAGCTGGTGAAGCACAACAGGCAGCTGACTGCTGTACAAAGTAGATATCCACCTTTTCTTAGAGAATTTATGGCACTGCGACTTTCCAAACTAGTCTCACTGGATTCAGACATCTGAAAAAAAATTACTGCTGCAAGCTGCATAAACTGGAGTACCTCTGTTTAGGAATTACACATACGTACAAATGTCAGTTACTGCAATTTGACTGAAGTGACCTCTGCAGGGCATACACTTCCCTCTGTGTTTGAATGCAGGTAGGCTCACCATTGAAAATTTTATTTTTATTGTATGATTCTAGGTTTGACTCCTGGCTGGCTCACCATTAAAAAATTAATCTTTGTTGCTGTAGTTACTATGCTGCTTATTGTGATGGATTTGAAGTCCTCTTAAGACACTCAGTCTTGCTGGCTGGATTCTGCTGAAATAAAAGTCTGGTTATAGTTGCATTCACAGTCTGTTGCATACAGAAACTTGCAAAATATGCACTGATGAGAGAATATACTTTGCAGCACCTGTCTTTAAGAGCAGTAACCAATAACTTTCATAATAAACCACACATACTTCTGTTACAGCTTTTAGTTATTCTTCTACTTTACGTCTAATATAGTACAGATGATGTGAGAGACATAACATTTACCTCGGGACAAATGTGTCCCTACCAATACCTCTAACATAACTGGATTTAATACAGACTTTATATATATTTTTAGTTAAACACACACCCTCTTGGTGTTGGAAAGGAATTGCCTGGATGATGCAAATGCTGACACTTCTGTTCTTGTGCAAATGCTGATAAGTGCAGAAAAGCATATTTTTAAGGAAATGCCTTGTGGATAAACTTTCTTAGAAAAGCATATTTTTAAACTTTTTTTGAAAAGCTTATTTTTCAAAGAAACGCCTTGTGGAGACACATGTCGTGTTGTCCATTCTTTAAAGAAAGCAGATTGTTTCTGATATATCCTGTTTTTTTACATTCTTGCCAAGTCTGTAAGAAGTCAGCTTTCTTGATGTGTGTGTAATACACTCATAAGCAAGTTCCTTTTTTTTTTAAGCCACAGTCATTTAGTATGGATGCAAATCAAATATTACTAAACTCGGTTTCTGCATTTAAGCAAGCTTTAGCTTATTCCTGATTTATGTTGCATATTTGTAGCAAAGTTACTTTCAACCTTAATATATTGTTGAACATAATCTTACAACCTTAACCCAAACCTTAACCCTTAGGTCCATCACTATCACACACTCACCTCACCAGCGCCCTAACCCTAGTTCACCTACCCCACCCTACCCTAACGTCCATCACAATCGCATACTTACCTGGCCCATGCCCTAACCCTAACCCTAACTCACCTAACCCGTGCCCTAACCCTCATGTCCACACAATCGCACACTTACCTCAACCTGACCCGTAACTTTCCACCACAGTGCTGAAAATAGTGAAGACACAGAAATGGCCAACCAAATTCTTTCCCTAGGAAAAATTTGGTCTTCTGCAGCTTCGTTATTTTCAGCATTCACTGAATAGGGGTCAATATTAGAACATTCGAAGTTTCAAGACTTCATTGTTCTAATATAAACCCATGTATGTCATAGACTGATTTTCCACATTTCAACTAATTCTCCATTTCTTATCATGTTTTTCTTTTTTTAGGGGCCCACTGTTTGTGAGATATACCACTTAGCACAAACGGCTTGGGCTATGTGCTTCTAGACTGCATGTAGAGTGGCAGTGCACAAACCAGACAAATGGGCCACCCATGTGGCAGACATGATCCACACAGTCACAAACATACACCTGATGCATTCAGTTAATACTATTGGCCATCACAGATACACATTCCTCAGCAATCTGCACCCTTGCACACCATGTTTGCATGAAGGTAAGCAATGTGCAACATTTTCAAATGCTGCAAATCCTGAAAGTATACACCCCCAGTAAGCCTGATACCTGCAATTGGAAGGAAAACATCATTCTACACTGGACTTGATCTGTGATAGGCATGACAGGCATTCTTGTAGATGTTTTGAGATTCCATGCTCAGAGATGGGGTGTCGCAGTCCAAAGTGTTTGTTGAGCTCTTAGTGAATGAACATGGGCCCATGCTTCTCCAGAGGGAGTATCATGGCTTGGATTACAAGGCAGATGCATGGAATAGTGTGGCCTGGGCTCTAACTAGTGCTATAGGTATCCTCTGCACTGGTGAACAATGTAGAAATGATTATAGAGACCTCTGGATGAGGAACAGGGATACCCTCGACTATTGGATTGAAGAATGTAGGACTGAGACCACCCCACAGATGTGTAGGTATGACTTACAGAGACTAGTACCAAAAAGAATGAAAACAAACTAAGCCAAAAGACTCAATTTAATCCAGGTGGAAAAAACGCGACTCCAACACACTTTAATAATCCATATAAAAAACAGATGTTAAAACATTAAGTTAAATTCCAAAAACAGATAAGTGCTTTTGTTTCATTATTATCCAAACTTCATTGACTTGGTGAAGTTTTGATAATAATGAAACAAAAGGACTTTTCTGTTTTTGGATTTTAACTTGGTGTTTCTACATTTTTGTTTTTGTACAGATTATTAAAGTGTGTTGGATTCAAGTTTTTTGCTGTCTGGATTCCGCTTACACTTTCAACTTACAGAGACTACTTGTAAGAATTAAAAGCTGGATATTGTCATAGGATCTCAGGAACATAGGAGGTTACTAGGCTATTGGCTGTGAGGCCCTTATAAGCCTAGCATTCAGCCCATGTTTAGACAAATCAGCACCAAATGCCCCTGTCCAGCAAAGACATGGGTGGAATCCCAGGGGTATATTTTCTGTTTCCCATCCAGTTATCTAGGTTGTACTTAAAAAGGGATAAAGAGGTACTCTGCTTGATGTGGAGAGGAGTCTATTCCGTAGATGGAGAAGCCTCTGGGACACAATCTGTTCCAACAACAAGCTTGTTGATGTCACAGACCAGGTTGAAGCCGTGCATGCAGGTTACTTGAGTAGAGCTTGACTTCAGATATGCAGCAGTCCCATCAAGGTGGGCTCTGTGATTGCCTTGCATGCCAAACAGAGGTCACCACTAAGGAGTATGTATGAAACTGAGTAGAGGGATAGGGCTTTTAGAATATCTGTGTTTGGTAGTTGTTTGAGGCCCTGGATTCTCCTGGTGAGGGACCTCTGTGGTCTCTCCAGCTGCTGCTACCTGAGTGTGACCTATGTCTGCTGGACATGCTCCCTTCATGAGAATGCCCAGGACCATAACCACATGGCCTGCTAGGTCTGGATGTGGACAGGACACTCACCGATGGACCAGCAGAAGTACTTCCCCTACTGGAGCATGATCGGGAATGGCAAAAGTGGCTATCAGCAGATGTTGTGGCTGGCCTACGCCTATGAGCATGCCATTCCCCTCCAAGCATATGTTCCATCACAAACTCTACTTGTTCCATGACAGACACCCCTCTGTCCATCACAGACACCCCTCATTCCAATGTGTCATTCGTCCAGTCGAGGGAAACAGTGACATGGTGGAGGCAGCCATGCATGTTAGACTGTGCCACATCCACAACCCTGAACATTTGTCTGGAGTGCCTTTTTGAACATGCCTGTGCTTCCATGATCGCACTAAACATTTGTTGAGTGACACAGGAAGTGACACCTGCACCAGGTGGAGGACAGACATCAGGCCTTCTCTGAGCACCCCATCAACCCTTCTGCATGGAAACCTGCCAACACTTTGGCTATGGCAAGACTCAACAAGCACTGAAACCAAAGCAGCCACACTTCCCTTCTCAATGTCCTTGCCTCCACCTGTCCTACATCTGTGGGCTCAGTGGACTGGATAGATGTAGGCCTATTGGCTGTGTACTGTGAAAAAGAAGGGGTGGCTGGATATCAACCTCTGTATCAGATTCAATCTTTGCATCCCCCAACTGTGACTCAGTTTTGCTACCATCGTCATCAGTGTCTGATGAGACACTGACATCAGGTGGCAAAAGACCCGCACTCCCACTGTCATGATCACTTATGATAAAAAGGGAGAAAGACAGGCAGACATTAATACCTGTGCTACTATGGTGCAATATAAGCTAAACAATTATCAGTGCTGCCACTATTACAGACAGTACAGCAATGCACATAAGAGGCCTAAAATGGCACAGTATGATGTTTCTATAAATTGATCTGCAGTACTGAAATAATTTGGCTTACCATCTGCAGCAGGCATATGTCACTGGATTTCTGATAGTCCTGAAATAAGTTAAGCAAGAGGTAAGGCCAACATCATCACATTTAACAGTAAGACGGGGATACTGAGATGGGGGCTACTGCTTCTACTCATCTCTATCTGCATGATGTGAATTTCGACAAGAACGTGGCTGACAACTCCAAACTAAACTTAAAACTGCACTAATCTTCAATACCTCCCCAAAAGAAAGACATGTGACACACAACTAACTTTTATTTCAGCTGTTTTACTATACAACAGTATTGAGCTGGTCATATAACAAAGCCTACCTGGAAGCTCTTCCTGGGAATGAGAAGGACTGGCACCCATGTCACTCACATGGTGTGGGCCACTCTGCTGTGAGTTTTCCTGTTGTAGAAGATTTGCCCAGAATTCCTCACTGGGGTGAGAGATGGCTCTGCAGCAGGCCCACCCCTGGTTACACTCTAGTCACAGGAAACAGCAGCTGCACACCTCTGTGCAGAAGTTATCATGTCAGTGGCCCTGTTGCACACCTGCTCATACGTCTGGCCATAGCCACCCATGGAATGTATGTTTGCAATGATGTGCTGCCATAGTCTCAGCATCTCTGACATATTAAGATGACCCCTTCCGAGAAGGAAAGCCTGATGTTGATGGATTGCATCAGCAATTATTGTATTCTGGGTCTCACTGAAGGGGGCATCTGTGCCTCAATGACATTTTGGGTCCTAAAATATAACTGAATTATAATACACTTAAGTATCACATAACTACAAAGTAACTATTACCAGTCAAAACAGTTAAGGTAGGCAGTCAGTTGTACCCAATGGAAAAACATAAAACAGTCTACAAGTGTGAAATACTAACAACAAACAGGATGTAAAACAAGGAGAGTAGGAAGAACAACATATCCTTGTATGTGCCATAGCAGTAACTCACTGTGCTCCCCCAAAAGAACAGTCCATTCTAGTTTGTGATACAACAGTAATCTTTCTTTGCTTCCCCACCCACAAAAGAACAGGCACATGAAAAATGTTGCTAATAAAGCATCTTTGAAATAGCAAACATGCTTTCAAAGGACCGAAACATAGCTTTCTATTTTCATATATTGCCAGTCATTTGTATCTCTGTAATGGCTTGACAAACATGAGCATGCCATTAGCAGACTTTAACTAATGCATATAGATAATGGTGTAAAAAGCTTTGCTTCACATTATTCATGAATACATTCCAGCATATGCAGTATGTAGGTAACAAAATGAGAGCATACCTGCTGGAGTTCAATACTCCTATTTAAAGACAGCTTTGGAAACATTTTGCTTTTCTGAACATGTAGCAAGAATCATCACCATCAGTTTGGCTAGCTACATATTTGCCTTTTTATAATGGAGTGGATTATTAATGGATTGCAACTGTCTAGGCTGTGTTTCAGAGGTGGCAATTACAGGATAAGCAGCTGAAATGCATGCTAATCAATCAGTCTGTAGGAGCTATTCAAGAAGTTATCAAGCAACCATTTAAACTCCATGCTGTTTTTTCCTGTGGATTTCAAAAGTAGTGGCGTACAGATACAGCAAGTCTACACAGAGAGTTTGTTAGGAGCTGCTGCTTCTTGTCTGCATTTGTATATGCTATAGCCTGCCAGCAATGCTGCTGCTGCCAATATGCCTAAGCTGAAAAGGAGAAGGGTTTGCAGGACAAATTTAACTTATGAGAACATACACACCATGGACATTGTAGAGTACTACAGGGTGAACAGGGACACAATACAGGAACCCTGCAACCTCTGCGGGCCTCAACTCAGAGCCACAGCCTTTACCTCCCCATGTGTTGGCTGTGTACTGCTTGTATCACAGTCAGCCTTGAACTAACACCATGGCAACTACTGAATTTACAAGGTAGGTCCTGAACATGTGCTGTATTGTATAGTAATATTATGACATGCCCTGGTATTTCATCACTTGGTACAGTAAGCAAATACAAGGTGGGAGATTTGTACAGATATTAATGCAACATGTGACAGCAGACAGTTATTTTAGTTGTATATTTCCATTAGCAAGTAGTACGCTTCAGGTATCAAAGATTCAGACACTGATACCTCCACAACGTGCTGATGATCACTGCATGCCCTCATTTTAGCACCATATGTTTGTAATTTGAAATCATAGCAGAGAGAAGTTATAAAGTAATGAGACACATAACAGTTTCTGCCTTCGCCACCCTCACTAGATCAAACAGGTAGGATGCAAAACAAGGAGAGTAACAAGAGTACCATATCCTTGTTTGTGTCTTAACAATAGCTAAGCCTGGATCCACCCCTCTCAAAAGAAAATTATACCCTTGCATGTGCCATGACAGGAACCCAATTTGTTCCCCATCCCCAAAACAGTAGTCTATCATTGTTTGTGTCACCCAATTTTTCCTTAATTTGATGGTGACAGCATATCATAATGTTCCCAGTTAATATCATCAAACATTTTAAGGTAAATGATATAGACTAGCTTACACACTGCATGTCTCTGAGTACGGGTCAGACACAGCTGTATATTTTAAAGGAATAATCATAAGAGGTTGTGTGATCAGTAAGTGCACTACATCCAAATATATATAAATATAATACATGTACAAATAACACACCATGCCTTGATATCAGTGTACATGCAGTTGCAGTTGGTTAAGTGAGGAATTACTTTATGTATTTGCTACAAAGTTGTTTGTAGGGCAAGGATGGATAAGCCCCCATTCTGCTTTCTGACAGTGCATTTCAGTGAGAGTTGGTATACAGACCTATATAGTCATATCTCATGTGTACTAACATTTTCTACTGTGTATGTCGGGTCTATATTAGAACACCAAAGTTTTAAAACTTTGAATGTTCCAATAGCGACCCCTGTTCAGCGAACGCTTAAAATATCAAACATGCAGAACAGCAAATTGTTTCCCAGGGGAAAAAATTGCTGTTCTGAAACACATACACACAACAGAAGCACACCAAAATAACAGCAATCCACACAGATACACTTAATATCCTACATCTAACCCTGCACTAAACTGTACATACACTACCATCTATCCACTTACCTTTGAAAAATACATTTGTGTTGTTGTAGTTACTATGCTGCTTACTGTGATGGATTTGAAGTCTTCTTAAGACACTCAGTCTTCATGGATGGATTCTGCTGAAATCAAAGTCTGGTTATAGTTGCATTCACAGTCTGTCGCATACAGAAACTTGCAGAATATACACTGATGAGAGAATACACTTTGCAGCATCAACTCAGAGCAGTAACAAATAACTTTTACAATAAACCACACGTACTTCTGTTACAGCTTTTAGTTATTGTTCTACTTTACTTCTCATATAGTACAGATGATGTGAGAGATATAACATTTACCTCCGGACAAATGTTTTCCCACCAATACCCTAACATAATTGGATTTAATACAGACTTTACATATATTTTTAGTTAAACACACACTCTCTTGGTTTTGGAAAGGTACTGCCTTGATGACGCAAATGCTGACACATCTGTTCTTGTGCAAATGCTGATAAGTGCAGAAAAGCATATTTTTAAGGAAACACCTTGTGGATAAACTTTCGTGAAAAGCATAGTCTTAAATTTTCTTAGAAAAGCATATTTTTCAAAGGAACGCCTTGTGGAGACACGTCATGTTGTCCATTCTTTAAAGAAAGCATAGTTTTTTTCTGATGTATCCTGTTTTTTTTTTACATTCTTGCCAAGTCTATAAGAAGTCAGCTTTCTTGATGTGTGTGTAATACACTCATAAGCAAGTTACTTATTTTTTTAAGCCACAGTCATTTAGTATGGATGCTAATCACATATTACTAAACTCTGTTTCTGCATTTAAGCAAGCTTTATCTTATTTCTTATTTATGTTGCATATTTGTAGCAAAGTTACTTTCAACCTTAATATATTGCTGAGCATAATCTTACAATTCCCTCTTTCTATTTAAAACATACTTAAAACACTTTATACTGATATGCATTTTGATCACATTATACAGAAAACACATTAAGAAACAAAATATTTAGTCTTTTTTGATACAAGTCAAAATGCCATTTTACATAGTTAATACAATGATATCAAGTATTACTACTAAAACTGAATATATTTAACAACTTTTTCTTTTACAGACTTTTCTGTGAAAATATTGCATCAGTTATGACCTGTGTCTGCTTTAGTTTTATTTTTAACTTGATTCATTTATTCTTTTGCAATCACAGAATTTAATTTATGACTTAGAACTCCTTTATTAACTCTTTGCACCTGTTGAATTAACTCTTTACTTTTATTGATTATTTTATATCAAAAGATTAGAGATAGACTAATATCTATAAGAAAAAAGAACTATGTGCTACTCCAAGCATTTATACACTGCTGAAAATATACAGTTTCAATGTCATTTTAACCATAACATTGTGGTCATGTCTCTGAACTGCCCATTAACATTTTGGTAAAGTACTGAACTGGCCTTAAATATTTGAGTACAATTATTTCAGTATATTTAATACTTGAGTATTTAAAAAAAACATGATTTATACACTAAAGACTACTATGTACATATTAGTCCATTAGCTGTATGAGTACAATATTTTAATATAATTTTCCTTTAACTGGGGTAACCAATACGACTCCAACTTAAAACCAGTGATAATATTAGAACTTGACAAATTACTTTTGAACTTATTACAATGTATCCTGTACAGTATGTATTTGCACAGACTGTTTACTATTCATGCATTTCAATCTAGTAGCTATCCTGGATCCAATTAATTTTTAAACATGGTTTTTCACACATATTTGTTAATAGACATTAATTTCATTTGTACTGAATTCTTTACATAAAGAGACTGTAAAGTACATTTAGTCCAATCTTACAAATTTAGTAACATTAACATCAAGCAAAATCTTGGAAATGCTTATGTCTCTTTAGAAGTATATAGTGGAATTGCCACCAGAGGCAACTACATACCCAGAAATTAGAAATATTTATGCTTTTTGCATACTAACATTGTCTTGCCAAAAACATATTAAAAATAGTGACCATTTTTACTCAGTTTTTACATATCTTTATTCTCTCTTGTATAGCTTTAATAAATTAATCAATTTTAAGCCATCTCTTGTATAGCTTTATAGTTTAACATGTTGTAAATACAATTTAATATTAATAACTAGCATGATAGCTATTAGCAACTTGCAAAATATCTTATCCTGTCAGGTTTAATCTGTTTACCAATATTTCTAATGCACTAATACCTGTTTTCCCTCCCCCTGAAAGAGTATTATCAAGAAGGAATGAGATATTTCTTCCTGTAGCTTTATTTTATACCCTTTTGCAATACTGCTCACACAGTCAGTGTAAAACTGAGAAAGTACCCCTCCTCCTGTAGTATTGCACAATTGTTTATTTGCTTTATAATGTATATCAGCCCAACACTTTGGTTATACATTTGCTTTATTATGTTATTAAACTGTAGACCTTTGTCTGATTTGATCATTTTTGGCTGTTTTCTTTTCTTGTGCCTTTGCTGTCTACTTCTACTAGTAGTTATTTGTACCCTCCTGTATAATTGATTTGAACTGTATGTATACTATAACCCATCTGCTGGCTATACTTGATGTAACCAAGGTTTTTACTTTTATCAGTGACATATATGCATAATTGTAATATTTTATTACAATTACCAAATAATGTTGCATGTGAATATTTTAACAATTATGTTTTAATAACAATAAGTTTTTTAGAAAACTCAAGCTACTTGTTTGGGAATCAGTTGTTTCCTATGTTATCTGCTCAACATTTCCTGTAATTATTCATTCAGTCTAGAAAGGTCTGATCTCACATTTTAGTTAACCCTTTTAGCATTTTTCCTTTAATGATCTGTTAGTAAAATGCAGTTATAAAATACTTTGTATTATATTTGTGATTTGCATAACTATGCAAACTAAACATTATTTTACAATTAGCTTACATATTTTTAAACTTTTGATTTCAGTATTTTTTTATTTATTTAACTGCTCGGTCGTTCATTTTACAAAGACTCTTTGACTAATTCCATCCGTGATTTTATTTCTTTTTAAAATCCAGAACTTTAACTGGTGTGGTGTTACTATACAATTATAAAAAATGTAAAAAATAAATAGATATTAGCTTAGCTAACATGTTTATATTTATGTTATTTATATTTGCTGTTGTCTGCCTGTTATTCTTGTGCATTGTATAAAAAGAAAATACATGCATGTCAGTCTTGTGACTTTAAATCTTTATACAAGCATGTCAGTGTTGTGACCGTAAATCTTTACTCTTATTAACTATTTTTATTTCATTTTTATACACTAGAACTGCTTTGTTTACCTTTTGACTATGCTATGAGAATGGCAGTCATATGATCTACTTTACTGTAGTACTGATAAATATCTTGCTTTAATTGAAAGGAAGTTTAAAATATTTGAGAATGATTTGTATTTTACCATCCTACCATGTATGCTCAACCATTTTCAAAACACAAACATATTATAAAATAAATCTCTTTTGTACAGATCAGCTGTAGTTTTCTGATCTTTCCCAATGTTCTCTTAAGCTCAGCTAATTTATTTTCTTTATCTTGTAACTGCTGTTGAAGAGTTTCCTGTAATGTTGCATGGTTTTCTGACCTTCTTTAGTAACCTGTTCTGATTAATTTAAAACTCCTATGCACTTTTGGAAAAATGTTGTATAACTTGTCTAAACTTCCTGAACTCATTGTGTCTGTCTGTTAGACGTTTATTACATTCTTTTGTAACAAAATGTACTAGAGGTCCTGTTAGTAACTGATTTGACTCATGTTGCAACTCTGAGATTAACCTTTCACATGTGGTGACAGGACATAACTGTTCAACTTCTGAATATAATGGAAACACTTCAATCTTAGTTAATTCTTTATCATGAACAGATCTGCCTTCACAGTCTATTGTTTTAGCAATATCATGCAATAGTTTTATGGTATAATACACAAAATGCAGTTTTTGTTGAATCACACAATAAATATTTGTCATACTCCACATGGTTTTCTTTGAGATACCAGTCAAATATTGTAATACATTTGCATAATGCCTTACTATCAACCTGCCCTAATAAGGTTTTACATGTACTAATATGCTGTGTATACCAACATTGCAATTTACTAAGCTTGGTTTACTCCTGCTTGAATTATGTCTAATAATATCCATACTGTCTAATAACATCCAAACTGGCTAATAGTATGTAAACTGTCTAATAGCATCCATACTAAAAATGTGACACAGAAAAATGTCTTACCAGTTAGCAAGAAAACAGGTGATCAGGCTGTTATTGCAAATGGTTGGAAATTTTTCAAAGTCATTTGAGAAGCTGGTGAAGCACAACAGGCAGCTGACTGCTGTACAAAGTAGATATCCACCTTTTCTTAGAGAATTTATGGCACTGCGACTTTCCAAACTAGTCTCACTGGATTCAGACATCTGAAAAAAAATTACTGCTGCAAGCTGCATAAACTGGAGTACCTCTGTTTAGGAATTACACATACGTACAAATGTCAGTTACTGCAATTTGACTGAAGTGACCCTCTGCAGGGCATACACTTCCCTCTGTGTTTGAATGCAGGTAGGCTCACCATTGAAAATTTTATTTTTATTGTATGATTCTAGGTTTGACTCCTGGCTGGCTCACCATTAAAAAATTAATCTTTGTTGCTGTAGTTACTATGCTGCTTATTGTGATGGATTTGAAGTCCTCTTAAGACACTCAGTCTTGCTGGCTGGATTCTGCTGAAATAAAAGTCTGGTTATAGTTGCATTCACAGTCTGTTGCATACAGAAACTTGCAAAATATGCACTGATGAGAGAATATACTTTGCAGCACCTGTCTTTAAGAGCAGTAACCAATAACTTTCATAATAAACCACACATACTTCTGTTACAGCTTTTAGTTATTCTTCTACTTTACGTCTAATATAGTACAGATGATGTGAGAGACATAACATTTACCTCGGGACAAATGTGTCCCTACCAATACCTCTAACATAACTGGATTTAATACAGACTTTATATATATTTTTAGTTAAACACACACCCTCTTGGTGTTGGAAAGGAATTGCCTGGATGATGCAAATGCTGACACTTCTGTTCTTGTGCAAATGCTGATAAGTGCAGAAAAGCATATTTTTAAGGAAATGCCTTGTGGATAAACTTTCTTAGAAAAGCATATTTTTAAACTTTTTTTGAAAAGCTTATTTTTCAAAGAAACGCCTTGTGGAGACACATGTCGTGTTGTCCATTCTTTAAAGAAAGCAGATTGTTTCTGATATATCCTGTTTTTTTACATTCTTGCCAAGTCTGTAAGAAGTCAGCTTTCTTGATGTGTGTGTAATACACTCATAAGCAAGTTCCTTATTTTTTTAAGCCACAGTCATTTAGTATGGATGCTAATCAAATATTACTAAACTCGGTTTCTGCATTTAAGCAAGCTTTAGCTTATTCCTGATTTATGTTGCATATTTGTAGCAAAGTTACTTTCAACCTTAATATATTGTTGAACATAATCTTACAACCTTAACCCAAACCTTAACCCTTAGGTCCATCACTATCACACACTCACCTCACCAGCACCCTAACCCTAGTTCACCTACCCCACCCTACCCTAACGTCCATCACAATCGCATACTTACCTGGCCCATGCCCTAACCCTAACCCTAACTCACCTAACCCGTGCCCTAACCCTCATGTCCACACAATCGCACACTTACCTCAACCTGACCCGTAACTTTCCACCACAGTGCTGAAAATAGTGAAGACACAGAAATGGCCAACCAAATTCTTTCCCTAGGAAAAATTTGGTCTTCTGCAGCTTCGTTATTTTCAGCATTCACTGAATAGGGGTCAATATTAGAACATTCGAAGTTTCAAGACTTCATTGTTCTAATATAAACCCATGTATGTCATAGACTGATTTTCCACATTTCAACTAATTCTCCATTTCTTATCATGTTTTTCTTTTTTTAGGGGCCCACTGTTTGTGAGATATACCACTTAGCACAAACGGCTTGGGCTATGTGCTTCTAGACTGCATGTAGAGTGGCAGTGCACAAACCAGACAAATGGGCCACCCATGTGGCAGACATGATCCACACAGTCACAAACATACACCTGATGCATTCAGTTAATACTATTGGCCATCACAGATACACATTCCTCAGCAATCTGCACCCTTGCACACCATGTTTGCATGAAGGTAAGCAATGTGCAACATTTTCAAATGCTGCAAATCCTGAAAGTATACACCCCAGTAAGCCTGATACCTGCAATTGGAAGGAAAACATCATTCTACACTGGACTTGATCTGTGATAGGCATGACAGGCATTCTTGTAGATGTTTTGAGATTCCATGCTCAGAGATGGGGTGTCGCAGTCCAAAGTGTTTGTTGAGCTCTTAGTGAATGAACATGGGCCCATGCTTCTCCAGAGGGAGTATCATGGCTTGGATTACAAGGCAGATGCATGGAATAGTGTGGCCTGGGCTCTAACTAGTGCTATAGGTATCCTCTGCACTGGTGAACAATGTAGAAATGATTATAGAGACCTCTGGATGAGGAACAGGGATACCCTCGACTATTGGATTGAAGAATGTAGGACTGAGACCACCCCACAGATGTGTAGGTATGACTTACAGAGACTAGTACCAAAAAGAATGAAAACAAACTAAGCCAAAAGACTCAATTTAATCCAGGTGGAAAAAACGCGACTCCAACACACTTTAATAATCCATATAAAAAACAGATGTTAAAACATTAAGTTAAATTCCAAAAACAGATAAGTGCTTTTGTTTCATTATTATCCAAACTTCATTGACTTGGTGAAGTTTTGATAATAATGAAACAAAAGGACTTTTCTGTTTTTGGATTTTAACTTGGTGTTTCTACATTTTTGTTTTTGTACAGATTATTAAAGTGTGTTGGATTCAAGTTTTTTGCTGTCTGGATTCCGCTTACACTTTCAACTTACAGAGACTACTTGTAAGAATTAAAAGCTGGATATTGTCATAGGATCTCAGGAACATAGGAGGTTACTAGGCTATTGGCTGTGAGGCCCTTATAAGCCTAGCATTCAGCCCATGTTTAGACAAATCAGCACCAAATGCCCCTGTCCAGCAAAGACATGGGTGGAATCCCAGGGGTATATTTTCTGTTTCCCATCCAGTTATCTAGGTTGTACTTAAAAAGGGATAAAGAGGTACTCTGCTTGATGTGGAGAGGGAGTCTATTCCGTAGATGGAGAAGCCTCTGGGACACAAATCTGTTCCATCAACAAGCTTGTTGATGTCACAGACCAGGTTGAAGCCGTGCATGCAGGTTACTTGAGTAGAGCTTGACTTCAGATATGCAGCAGTCCCATCAAGGTGGGCTCTGTGATTGCCTTGCATGCCAAACAGAGGTCACCACTAAGGAGTATGTATGAAACTGAGTAGAGGGATAGGGCTTTTAGAATATCTGTGTTTGGTAGTTGTTTGAGGCCCTGGATTCTCCTGGTGAGGGACCTCTGTGGTCTCTCCAGCTGCTGCTTGTGCTTTGAGAGGTACATGGTGAAAGGGGCATTATATTCAATAATGGGCCTTATAAGGGAAGAATACAGGCATGTTATGACCTTCTTGTCCCTGGATGAGATACCCTTACTTATGATGTGGGCCATGTAGAAGGCTTTCTGTACAATGGAAGCAACACAGAGGTCAAAAATCAGGTTGCTTTCAACCTCAGTGCCCAAATCCCTCACGACTGATTGCATACTTAGGACATTGTTATTAATGTGATAATTTGTGGGGATGTCAATCTCCACAAAGGTGATGATGATGCATTTTTTGGTATTCAGCTTGAGGCCATGTTTCTGGCACCAGTCATTTGTCTGTGTGAGGCCCACTTGGAGGATGCCCACATCACTAGGGGAATTGATGACAGCACCCAGCATGCAGTCATCTGTAAACATGGTCAGCCATAGCACACTGGATTTGGCCTGCACCTCAGAAAAGTATATCCCAAATAACAGTGGCCCCAAGACTGAACCCTAGGGTAAGCCACTTGTTACGGGTCTACTGCTTGAGGTGGCTTCCCCTATTTTGACTAGGTGGGTTCTATCAGTGAGCCAGTTTACTACCCATCTGGTAGCATATGGATTGATGCCTAGTTGAGAGAGTTTATCCATTATGCCTGAGTGGGGAATAGTGTCAAAGGCTTTGGCCAGGTCAAGGTAGGTGGTATGCACCTTCCCCTCATCCATGGCTTTGGTGACTGTCTCAAAGAAGTTGACCAAATTTAGCAGACATGACCTTCCCTTAATGAAGCCAAACTGTGTGAGATTGAGTGCTTGGAGGCTGCCAATGTCCTTGTTAATGCGGTCCACGATAATCCATTCCATGGCCTTGCAGATCAGGCTAGTTAGGATGATGGGTCTATAATTTGCTGGATTGGTGAATGCTCCACCTTTATGTAAAGGGGTGACAGTGGCTGTCCTCCACTCAGCTGGGATGAAGATAGTACTCAAGTTTTGGATGAATAGGGTGCTTAATGGTGCGGCAGGCTCCTGCCTGAGTTCATGTAGGATGCAGCCTGGTATGTTATCGGGTCCCATGGAGGCTGTATTTTTTGCCTTTGAGAGAGCAGTGATGACCTGTTCCCTAGATATAAGGGGAAGGGGGCAGGTACTGGACATGTCCTGATTTACTGATGGGGGGACAGAAAGGTAAAGTTTTTGTTGAATCTGTCAGAAAGCAAGTTTGCTGTATCTACGGCATTTGTATATGTGGTGTCCTTGGCCACCAGTTCTGAACAGATCTGGGTGCCTCCTTTGAGGTTGTGGACATATGTGAAGAAGGCCTTATGATTGTCTTTAGCAGATGAGGCCAATTTGGACTCAAAGTTTGCTTTTGAAGATTTCACTAGTACTCTTATCTGCTTGTTCAGGATAAGGAGACATTGCTTCCAATTGGGCACCTGCTCCTTTTTGGTTTTGGACAGCAATTTTTTCCTTTTGTTATAGAGTTTATTTATTGCAGATGTCCTCCAAACAGGTTTACTCTTCCTTGAGGAGGAGGATTTAGTGCTGTTGGGAATTCTTTATTCCATGCATCTATACAAATGTTCATATAATGCTTTGGTGAGTTTTGGATGTTGGTGCCAGTTCCTACAGAGGAGGATGGGGCTGTGAAGCTGTTTATACCATCCCTAAGGAGGCTGTAATCAGCTTTGGAGAAGTTTTTATATCTGATCGTAGCTAGAGGGGGTTGAGCGAGATGGTGACTTTGAAATTGACCACTTTATGGTCGGATCTTACAAGGGAGGATACTATAGGGATGCTGCAAAAGTTACTGATGTTGGTTAATACCAATTCCAAGATATTATCACCTCTTGTGGGGGTATCGTCTAGCTGTTCCAAGGCATTTGCATTGACAAAATCAAGGAATCTCTGGGCATTTGTGTTCGGTTATGAGTAGTTCTTCCGATCTATGTTTGGAAAGTTAACATCACCCAGGATCAGGGTAAAGGATTGAATCTTGATAGATTCACACAGGTCCAAATAGGCAGATTGGGCATCTTGAGTAAGATTTGAGGACCAGTAGCTAGCTATTATTTGAATAGGGGCCTTGTCAGTGGATAACTGCACCCTGAGTGCCTCCTGTGCATCATACTGTCTGACCCACCTGGAGGTGTGCATGTCTTTAATGTATATTGAAACTCCACCTCCTTTGGCTTTAGTGCCCACAGTTTGGTGTCTAAATGTATGATAGGATGAGTAACCAGGTAAGACTGGGGTGATCTCCGCAGCTTTGGACCAGGTTTCTGTGACTGCACAGATGTCAGCATTTTCCAGGGCTAGGAAGTCTTGCAATTAGTGCAATTTCATGTTTAGACTCCTAGCATTTAGCAGCATGACCTTTAATTTGTGTTTTGTTAATTTTTTTTTTATGTTGGGAGGTTTAACCTCATCACTTTTCCTAAAAAATACACTATAGGGAAGGCTCTTAGGGGAGGCAAGAGCCTTTGCCAGAAGCCTGTAGCCCAGGTAAGACAGATGCAGGCCATCTCTGACAAAGCATTGTAGTTTGTTGATCATATCTTCCCAAGCTGCCAGGTACTGGATCCCCCCAGGAATGACACCAGAATCTAAGCCAATTGTTAAATTGCTTAAGGCTAGAGACATACCTGCCTGGGACACATAATCAGTGAGCTCAATCATGTCTCTCTTCATATAATCCAGAGAACTACTTCTCAAGTCATTCACACCAACATGGACTATTACAGAATCATAACAGTACCTTTTGCTGAGAGACTTGAGTGCGTATGTGATATGGCAGTTTCTGGCACCTGACAGACATCTAACTGTGATTTTTTCCTTATCCAGTCTGGTGAGAGGCATATCTGTGTGTCTCACAATGGAGTCTCCTATGACTAATATGTTGGGTTTATGGTGAAGCCTTAGTGGCTATGAGGCACAGGTATGTGGACTATGCATGGTATGCGGTGTGGAGGGCTGTGGAGATCACATGTTTTTGCCTCAGAAATCTCCTTTGTTTGGGTATGTTTATGTGCAGGACCTCCACATATGTAGGTGTATGTTGTGTAGGTGTGGGTGGTGTTTGAGGTGTACTGATTGTGTTGACAGCCTGGTACTGGTATGCTTAATGGTATTCTCTTCTATTCTGTTTTTTCCACAGCAGTCGCAGACCAACAACTGAATGTGCGAACCCATGCTGCTGGACTGGCATGGATGCGAGAAGCATGTGGTATGTATGCATCAGAACAGTACTGTTATTTACCATTAAAAGTAAAGACACCTTTATTGGTTTATTATACAGTTGTATAAAACTGAGCATTCATTTCTTCAACTGTAATAGGTAAGTATGCATGCATTAATCTGGAGGCCAAAACAACAGTTCACTATTACAGAGTAGTCATAGTTTGTGCCTTTAAAATCCACACTGCCCAATACAATATTGTTAAGTTTTCATCAATATTGCAATGTAAAGTCAGAGCTCTAAAGCAGTGTCACCACTGGCCTGCTGTAAACTGTAATCGGTATAATTGGAACACACTGTGACATGCCACCACTGGACCAGTAATCAAGGAGCTTTAATCCTCACCCCTGTCAACAGTGGGAGACAAACTCTGGAAGGATAACAAGTACACACACAGTATCAAGGGTGCCAGAACTATAGGGTGAGGGGGAGGGAGCACCCCCCACACACAGTTTTACAGATACAAGACCATGACATTTATCTAGGACAGCTCCAAAACTCCACGGTGGCAGCATCTTCTTTAAGGAGGACCCATACATGCATTACATGCCAATGTGGATTTAAACACAATCCACACATACACACGTAATTTAAACTATATCTGTTCGGGTTTTAAGGAGAGTTATGCTGCCACCCCAAGTGTTTTTTCTTATCATTGCTGCCAGAATCATGCTTCCAGGTAAGGAGAATTTTGGAGTTTTGCTGGCTCTGCTTGTTGCTGACCAAGTGTTCTTTGATTTTTATCATTGGTAGAGAGTTTTTAAGGCTGAATGTTCTTTGCTTTCTATTGTTTCAAGTACAGTTTTTAAGGATAGTTGTTTGCTGGTTCTGCTCCCAAATGGTGTGTGTGTGTGTGTGTGTGTGTGTGTGTGTGTGTGTGTGTGTGTGTGTGTGTGTGTGTGTAAAATGTCCACATTGGGTATACCTGGTGGTTAGTGTTATTCAGGCTGAAACCCTGTACCTTAAGTAAAAGAAACAAGAGCCTGAATTCTCCACCCACACCACCACTTGTGATTCAAGGAGTTCAGACCAGGTGTTATTCAAGGCGTTGAGTCCCTAGCTCTCAACTTTCCAGATTTTTGCAGCATATTTGGCTCATTCTTTTGGTCTATTACTCTTAAAATTTGTGTTTTTTCTGGCAAATCAGTGAGAACTGAATTCACTAAATAATGACAAACCCTTGAAATTTCAGTCTTCCCATCTTTTTAGGAAACATATAGTAACACAAGACTTTATTTTATCAACTTTCTAAGATTATGCAAGCAATGTTTAAAATGTGTCCCCAGATTTGGGCCTTTGCCCCCATGTATTTTGTTTTTTCCAGATTTCTTGTGCTGCGAAGTTGACAGACTTTGTTGAGTGTTATGTGGATATAACAAGGAACTGAGGGTTTCAGAGGAAGAGAAGTTTGGTGCTGCTTATGCAAGATCTTTTTGTATTATCAGTAGCACAACCATTAGTATACTTGCGTTTGATGCCAAAGATTGTGGGTTCTACTTCCACAGTATGCAGAGGGATCACTAATACTGTACTGTGTTGTACTTTAAATGGAGTGGATGCTGCCATCCTGTGAATATTCTCCTTTGGAGGAGTTACCTAGTAACTATGAACCTGTTATCAGTTTGCCATTCATTCCCTATTGCAATATAATTAGCTTATAATTTTTTAATGTAACATAGGCAATTTATTCTTCAAGGCAACAGGCACTTTATTTGTAGAAGAAACAATGAAATATAAAGTTGTTTGCTAGCAGCAACCTCTTCATTAGTTACAGATCCCTTTAATGTGGAATTATTTAGATGACTTTTACTTATGCAGAGAGTTTGAATATTTACTGATATTGGTGGATTGTAATGACAGAAGTTTGAGCGGCCTTTTATGGTTGAAATTTTCTGAAATGGATAGTTTTGTCATTGGTTCATACATTTTGTTTCATTGCTTACTAGAAGACTGTCAAAAACTACATATTTAAAACACATTCTAACAAGTAGTGCTGTATTATACAAGGAATATAACTTAATGCAATCAGGAAGGTGAGTCAAAGAATGCATAAATGAATGTATGACCCTAAAAATGTGTAAGGAGCCTATGGTTTGAAAATAGCCTGGAGGTAAGCTTAGTCCTCCACTGGCCAGATGCAAAATGAATGTGGGTTTTTATGCTGTTTCAATGAATGGGAGTTTTAAGGACAGAGAAGTTTACTGCTCATGCTAAGTCTGTTTTCACTGTGAGACTGTATTGTTTGTTTAGCAAAAGGCTCAGTGTTTGTGTGACACCCATGCCATGGTCCAGCAATCAAGGGGCATCAATCCTCATCAGTAACACCAGTAAGGGGTGTCTCATATAGGAGGAAAGGATAACAAATACACACAGTAAAGTGCAATTTCTCTTAAGAGCACACAGAGATCACAGTCAGTCCGGGGTTGGTCGCTACCTTGCTCTCCAGGTCCCCAATAAGACTCCCCACTGGCACAGCTATAGGGTCCAGATCTCAACCTAGTGAACAAGCTAAAATCTCTAGCACCCACTCTGTCCAACCAGTGTTTTATGTCCCTGCCCAAGTAGCTGACACACACATACACACACACACACACACACACACACACACACACACACACACACTTTGAGAAGAGTTTATATAACCACACAGACACTTGTGGGGAAGGCTGGCACAGGCTCTACAGCTGTGCCCTTTTTACCCAGACTATACAGTAGAAATCACTGCCACCACCCAGCTAATATTTATCAGCTACTCAAAGGCCCTTAAAAGGTTGTACACTTATTACTGTGCAATATTATTATCCAAATGACAAGTGCGACTGAACAGCAAGGCTTATTTGGAGTGACCTGGACAGTAATCACTATATACATGCAATTTACTCTAGAGCTTAAATTATCTCTACACAAAACAGCCACAGTTAAAAGGGTTTAAAATATTTAATAATAAATAATTAAAAACACAAGACAATACTTTTTTACTACACAGTGCTGGTCAAGAGTTCAGATATCACAGATAAATACTTCAGTAGTACAGTAATAATTCAGTAGTACAGTTCTGACATCACAGAAAAACACAGTCTAATTTTTCTAGTTTCTAGATATTTCTAAGAGAAAACACAAATCTAAGATAAACTTACATATAGAGCAAAGGCAGAGTGCTGATGATTTGGATGGTCAAGACAAAAATGCTTAATGCTCTCTGATTCTCTCTGTTTTTAAAATCACATTCCTGGTTCCCATTATATCATTCTTCACACTTCCCTGGGTTCCCAGGCTAACAGAAACTACATTTACATTATTCTTCTCCTCTGGGCAGAAACCAAAGCAATACAGGACATTTATGCATGCAAATTCTGGTCATTAACTCTGGCCTTAAAACTATAGCAAGAATTCCTTCATCTAGACTGTCCAGAGCCGACTTTTGATCAAAGGGTCACAACATGTTTTACTTGGTCAGCAGAGTGCACTGTTGTTACATTTTTGTAACAGCATTTTTCCATTTAAGACAACAAGCCTGTGGCTTACATTAATATTTACAAATGACAGAATTATCTATAAAATTCTATCTGGCTAGGCTGGCAGCCTTTACCTATCTTCACCCAATCTCCACATACCTCCCCCCCCCCGGAGAGCTCAAGCTAGTTTTTCAAGTCACCCTTGAGAAACACTGCTTGAAGGAATTAGGTCTATCTGAGTATACCTTACCCCATTCCCTGTCCTGAGAGCCCATCTGCATTGGCATTGCTAATCACACTGCGGTGCTGCATGGACATATCATATGCTTGCAACCCCAGGCTCTATCTTAGCAACTTGGCATTTTGCTGGCTGGCTCTGTTTAACCATGTTAGGGGGTTGTGATCTGTCATAACAGTGAATTTCCTTCCATACAGATAAGACTGAAGTTTTTGTGGTGCCCACACTATGTCTAGACATTCCTTTTCTACAGCTGCATAGCATTCCTTGCTGGGTTGGAGCCTATGACTGAGATAAACCACTGGTTGCTCTTTTCCCTCTGAAGAAATCTGGCTAAGTACAGCCCCCACCCTATGGTTTGAAGCATCCACATGCACAACAAATTCTTTGCTGTAATCTGGACTGGCTAACACTGGGGTCCGCCCAAAGCTTCTTTAAGCTTCTGGAATGCCTGCTCACATGCTGGGGTCCACACTACCTTATCTATCCTGTTCTTCCTTGTCAGGTCTGTGAGGGGAGCAGCTATGGTACTGTAACTGGGGGGTAAACTTTCTGTATTACCCTGCTGTCCCTAAAAATGCCCTCACCTGCTTTTTAGTAACAGGTGCAGGCCATGCCTGAATGGCTTCCACTTTGGCAGGTTCTGGCCTTATCTTACCACTCCCCATTCTATGTGCTAGGTAGGAGACCTCTACCATACCCACCTGACATTTCTTCGACTTAATGGTCAACCTTGCCCTCTGTAGTCTGCCCAGCCCCTCCCTGACATGTTGAAGGTGCTCTGGCCAGGAATGGCTGTAGACAGCAATATCATCTAGGTAAGCAAGGGCAAACCTTCCTGCTCCTGCTAGGATATGATGTACCAGCCTCTGGAAAGTTGCTGGGGCATTCTTCATCCCAAAGGGCATCTTTGTGAGCTCATACAAGCCAAAAGGAGTCACAAAGGCTGACTTCTCTCTAACACTGTGAGTCAAGGGCACCTGCCAGTAACCCTTGGTAAACTCAATGGTTGTAAAATACTTAGCCCCACCTAGCTGTTCTAGGGCCTCATCTGTCCTAGAGATGGGGTAAGCATCTGACTCTGTGTGACTATTTAATTTCCTGTAGTCCACACAGAACCTGGTGCTGCCATCCTTCTTTGGCGTCAGCACCACTGGGGTGGCCCAGGGACTGTTGGACTCTTGAATCACCCCTATTTCCAACATCTCCTGTACCTCATCCCCCAGAGTCTGTTTGACTCTCTCAGGCACAATATAAGGGGCCTGCCAAATAGGCCTTTTGGGTCCTGTATCCATCTGGTGCTCCCCCAGGTGGGTGCACCCTGGTTTCCCAGTGAACATGTCCCCAAATTCCTGCAACACTGCTCAGATTTCTCAGACCTGGGTACGAGATAGCTGCTGGGACATTGCTACCCCTTCCACTGTGGTGTCAGCCCAAGCCTCACTGAGGAGATCAGTCCCCAGATCTCCCTCAGACTTCTCCTACAATCCACTGCAAATGCTCAGCACAAGGGCTTCCCTATCATGGTAAGGTTTCATCATGTTAACATGGTACAATTTGTGTCCCTGCCTTTTGCCTAGCAGTTCCACCATGTAATTAACATCACTTACCTTTCTTACCACCTTGTAGGGTCCCTCTCAAGCTGCTTGCAACTTGTTGTGTCTGACTGGAATGAGAACCATTACCTGCTGCCCCACAGCATACTCTCTAGCTCGAGTATTCCTGTCATACCACACCTTTTTCTGTTGTTGGGCTTCTGCCAGGTTCTCCTGGCCCAAGCCCATGAGTTCCCTGAAGCTTGTCTTGAGGTTTAGGATGTATGCCACAACAGACTCCTTGTGAGACTTGTACTCACCTTCCCACTTATCTCAAATTAAATCCAGAGGTCTCCTCACCCTATGCCCATACAGCAACTCAAAGGGTGAAAAACCTATGGATCCTTGCGGAACCTCTCTGTATGCAAACAACAGATGGGGCAAATATTTGTCCCACTCCCTGTTAAATTGATCTGCAAATGCCCGTAGCATGGATTTGATTGCAGAGTTTAAACTCTCAACAAGACCATTAGTCTGGGGATGGTAGATGGTGGTCTTCATGTGCTTCAACCCACAGGACTTTCACAGACAAGCTAACAGGTCTGACTTGACCCACAATATCCATAGCTACCCTCTGAAATGGCTCCCCAATCACAGGCAAAGGCATCAAAGGAGCTCTCACCTTGTCTCCTGCCTTGCCTACCTTTTGGCACTGCTTACAGGTCCTGCAGTACCCTTTTACTTCTCTTGAAATTCCAGGCCAATAGAAGTTCTGCATAATATGCCTCTTTGTACACTTTATGCCCATGCAACCTGCAAAGGGAATATCATGGGCTATGGCTAGAAGCACCAGATGGTAGGCTCTAGGCACTACCAACTGCTGTACTCTCTCACCTCGTAGCCCTCCTTCAGGGGTCCACTCTCTGTACAGTAACCCTTTGTGCCAGTATACAGATCACCCCTTTCCTTGAGAAGCAGGTGCCTCCCTATCTACCTGCCTCAGGCCTTGCAATGTAGGGTCTGAGAGCTGAGCCTGTCTCAACTCTCTCCTTGTAACTCTTCACAGCTCCCCTTCCAGAGGAAGTCTGGCATCCTCTCACAGTGGTGCCTCACTGTCAGCCTGGGTACTACTACTCACCTCTACCTTTGCACTCACTCTATCAAAGGGAACATCAGTCTCACTGCTATTGGATAGCTCCTTCCCTGAAGTAACCACCTTACCAGTCGTGGCTGCAAGTATGCAGTCTGTCTGGGTCTCCCCCAGGCTACCAGACCCACATGCTTGTCTCCTAGCCTGACTGCGTGTAACTGCACAAACACATGTTGCTGCCTCATCCAAATCCTTCCATATCAGGACATATGCTGGATGGTAGTTTGGTACCCTTGTTTTCTGAAGACAACCTACTATTGGCGTTTTCTCTTTCCTACTTACTGGCTCCCTCACCTTTTGTTCCCCACCTTGCCTCTATGGACACCTGTATGCCACATGGCCCCACTGGTTGCATTCAAAACATTTAACCCTAGCTCCTGGACATGTACCTGGACCAGTGGCTTCCCCTGCTACTGGCAAATTCTGTTGGGGCAGTCTGTGCTGCCCACCATGGGTTCCTTTAAACTCATGAGCAGTACTGGGGGTCCCATTCTGTGCAGGGCTGCCCTGCTTGCAAGGTATAGGTCTCCCTTCTTCCCCAACACATCTGAAGTGGCACATTGTCTATCAGCTAACCAGATCTTCATGCCCTCAGGCAAAGTGCTAAGGGTTTGTTCCCCTCACCAAAAGGTCTGCCAGCACTTCAAAAGTGGTGACTTGACATCCACTCACCCACCTATGGAAATAAGTGTGCAGTTCAGCAACATATTCACACACACCTTCATCTGCCTAGCGTCTATGCTCATGTAACTTTTTCCTGTACATTTTAGGTGTTAGCTTATACAATTCTAACAAGTGATTTTTAACAGCAGTATAATCAAAACATGCAACATCAGACATTTTTGACAAAACAGTTACAGCTTTACCATGGAGTAAGGGGGTCAGGAACCATACCCAGAGCCTTTGGTCAACACCATACTGTTTGCATACCCTCTCAAACATATGAATGAAACTATCAAAATTATCCACTACGGAAGAAATTTACTGACCTTTTGTGCTTCTGGGGTCCAGTTCCTCCCTTCCCCATTATCTCCATGACTCTGGTGAAGAGTCAGCATTTTCCTCTCATGCCTCCTCTGCCGCTCCTTTTCCTTGGATTCTATCTCCAAATGCCTGGCCTCCAACTGAAGTCTCGTTAGCTCCTGATGGATTTTTAAGTCTTCTGCAGAAAGATTGAGCTGTCCATTCTCCGAGGGTATTATATCTCCACTGCCAATCTGATTGTCCTCCTGGTTGCTGTTTTCTGATGCAGCTGTAACCAAGGCTGCAATCAGGTCAGCCTTAGTCATGTTTACATCTCCACCAGCTTGCTCATTGTCAGCTTTTCATACACCTCTGCTGACATGCTGCCTGCTCACCCTGACTAAGCTAACAAAAGAAATAAAACCATTGTGATCTGAACTCTGAATATTCACTACATGGCTGATTTACAGTACAAAACACCTTCAAAGCTCCCTGTACACAAGCCACAGGAATTCATTCTACCCATACCACTACAAGCCAATTAGTATTTGCCAACCAATTAATATGTAGTTTGGATATCCCACCACTGCCAAACAATATGTGATGCCCGTGCCGTGGCCCAGCAATCAAGGATCCTCAATCCTCAACACTAACACCAGTGAGGGGTGTCTCATATAGGAGGAAAGGATAACAAATACACACAGTAAAGTGCAATTTCCCTTAAGAGCACATAGAGATCACAGTCAGTCTGGGGTTGGTTGCTCCCTTGCTCGCCAGGTCCCCAATAAGACTCCCCACTGGCACAGCTATAGGGTCCAGATATCATCCTAGTGGGCAAGCTAAAACCTCCATCACTCCTTCTGTCCAACCAGTGCTTTGTGTCCCTGCCAAAGTAGCTCACACACACACACACATGCACACACACTTTGAGAAGAGTTTATATAACCATGCAAACACTCGTGGGGATGTCTGGCACAGGCTCTCCAGCTGTGCCCCTTTTACCCAGACTATATGGTATAAATCACGCCACCACCCAGCTAATATTTATCAGCTACTCAAACACCCTTAAAAGGGTGCCCAATTATTACTGTGCAATATTATTATCCAAATGGTAAGTGCGACTGAACAGCAAGGCTTATTTGGAGTGATTTGGACAGTAGTAACTAAATACATGCAATGTACTCTAGAGCTTAAATTATCTCTAACACAAAACAGCTACAGTTAAAAGGGTTTAAAATATTTAATAATAAATAATTAAAAACAAAAGACAATACTTTTTACTACACAGTGCTAGTCAAGAGTTCAGAGATCACAGAGAGACACTTAAAATAATTCAGTAGTACAGTTCTGACATCACAGAAAAACACCTAGTCTAATCTTTCTAGTTTCTAGATATTTCTAAGAGAAAACACAAATCTAAGATAAACTTACATATAGAGCAAAGGCAGTGTGCTGATGATTTGGATGGTCAAGACAAAAATTCTTAATGCTCCCTGATTGTCTCTGTTTTTAAAATCGCATTCCTGGTTCACATTACATCAGTCTTCACACTTCCCTGGGTTCTTATTACATCATTCTTCACACTTCCCTTTGTTACCAGGCTAACAGAAACTACATTTACATACTTCACCCATGGACAGAAATCAGAGCAATACAGGACATTTATGCATGCAAATTCTGGTCATTAACTCTGGCCTTAAAAAAATAGCAAGAATTCCTTCATCTAAATTTCTTTGAAACAGTCACCAAGGCCATAGACGAGGGGAAGGTAGTCCAATTTATGCATGCAAATTCTGGTCATTAACTCTGGCCTTAAAACAATAGCAAGAATTCCTTCACCTAAATTTCTTTGAAACAGTCACCAAGGCCATAGACAAAGGGAAGGTAGTCCACACAGGCTACCTTGACCTTGCAAAAGCCTTTGACACAATACCCCACTCGGGCATCATAAATAAGCTCATCAGCTTAAATATCAACCCCTATGTCACATGATGGGTTGCAAACTGGCTTAGGGATAGAACCCACATGGTCAGAATTGCAGGTGCCATGTCAGACTCTAGACCAGTTACAAGTGGCATCCCACAAGGCTCAGTCCTGTGACCTCTCTTGTTCGGTACATATTTCTCTGAGGTACAGGCTAACACAGGAGGACTATGGCTGACAAAGTTTGCAGATGACTGCAAACTGGGGGCCATAATCGACTCACTGGCTGACACAAGCATCCTCCAACAAGGTCTCACAGAGATGGATAACTGGTGCCAGAGCCATGGCCTAAAGCTAAATGCCAAAAAGTGCATAGTCATCCCCTTTGGGAAAAACAAAGTACCCACAAATGACCACATAGGTGGTAATCCATTAAGTACGGAAGAAGTAATTAGGGATTTGGGGACCCAAGTAGATTGCAACCTCTCCTTTGATAATCACATTGCCAAAGTGGTTAGAAAGACATTCTATATAGCCCACCTTATCACGAAGGGGTTCACATCTAGATCAAGAGAGGTCATTGTGCCCATCTACTCATTACTCATCAGGCCCATAATTGAATACAATGCCCCATTTGGGATGTACCTTACCCGACACCTGCTACAACTAGAAAGACCCCAAAAGTACCTCACCAAGAGGATCAAGGGACTCAAACAGATGCCCTACGCAGTTAGGCTAAAGAAACTCCAGCTCTACTCAGTTGCTTACCACCTACTCAGAGGCGATCTGTGCCTGACGTATAAAGCCATGTCCTACCCAGAATTAATGGACATGCTCCACCTCAAGAAATCCAAATCCATCCGTACTACACGCTCAAGTGATTTAAACCTCAGCACAGAAATAAATAGAACATGCTGGAGGGACAGATTCATATCCCAGAGGCTCCCCTCACTCTGGAACAAAATCCCAGTCCATGTCAGACAGAGTCCCTCAATGACCCTCTTCAAGAAGAATCTTGACGTTTGGATGGGAGATCATATATTTACCCCGGGATCTCTTCTGTGTCACTGCTAGACAGAGGCATGGTAAACTAACCTTAAATGGGCTATCTTCTGTGACCTACTATACAGAGGCACAGTCTACTAATCTAAGAAGGGTGGCAAAAGCCAAACACACTCTGGCTAGGCTTGTAAATGCCCTAGGGCAGATACCCTAGTATCAACCTATGAACCTATGAACCTATAGACTGTCTGGAGCTGACTTTAGATCAATGGGTTACAACATGTTTTACTTGGTCAGCAGAGTTGTTACATTTTTGTAACAGCATTTTTTCCATTTAAGACAACAAGCCTGTGGCTTACATTAATATTTACAAATGACAGAATTAGCTATAAAATTATATTTGGCTAGGGTGGCAGCCTTCACCTATTTTCACCCAATCTTCACAGTCTGTGGTATTTTATTTCAATTTTTGTAATCATTGTAGAAGTAAATAAGTAAACAGCATGCATGCTGACAGGTCTGAACAGTGCTTATGGTAACTGAGGAAAAATAACGAAGTAATGGAACACTGGAGTGGCTAGGGAGGGGGCTGCTGCTGGAGCAGTAGGGGGTTGCTGCATGAATGGCTGCTCTGGGGAGGCCCAATCTATTACGCTGCCTAGGGTTCCATTTAACCATGATCCAGCTCTAGTATTTTGCACTGTTATAAGAAACATTCCATCCAGCATACAAGGCATGCACGTAAGACTGTTGGTGCTCGGTCCAAACCACATCAATGAAACAAAATGAAGGGACCAGCACTCGAAGACAGCAGTTTAAAATATATTTAATTAGATTGTAAAAACAACCTAATATGAAATGCACATACCGGTTTCGGCCAACAATGCCTTTCTCAATGTGTCTTATCCAAATAATTTAATTTCAGCCCATGATGCATTCAGCTAACAATTTATACTGCCTTCTTAAAGTGGTATATTCTATATTCATTCAGTCAGTATTACTGACCATTTAGCTAAACACAATGAACCCATATTTTGCAAATGAATTCACCAAAATAAACCTGTTGCATACAACAAAATATAGTTTAAATATTAATATTATAATCAACCTATAATTTATATACATTGGTATGGTGAAATCCATTTATAACAGCAATATTAAACCTGATGGGATTAGTGTGAATTATATTTTATTGATGAAAACCTGTAAGATATTCAGCATATTTTTTAAGATTTTTGGATACATCTGCTAAATGACAGGTTATATGTCCAATATGAATCATGATAACAGCATTGGTTTTTGCATATATTCTTTTAGATATTGTATCTCAGTACAACATTTAATATAGAAAAATATTACATTTAAAGCACTGGTTTTGACATATTTTTACTAACATCAATATATTTAAGAACAAAGTTAAGTGGTAAAGTGCTTATATAAAAAGTCGATAACAATATGGGGTTAGGTTAATGAGTGAATATACATGAACATATTTGAAGGAAGGACATTGGTTTATTGACTCAGCTTTATATTGTACTGATAACATAATAACTGTTTGGTTCTGTCGACACATATAGACTGGTGTTCGAAAAATTTCATATCCCTGTTTTTCATGTTTGTTAACCTAGACTATTAACAATATTTAATATTATTTTAGATCAATGGCAGACTTTCATTGTTAAAATACTTAAGTTCATTGTCAACTATATATTTTTTCATCACAATTTGTGGAAGTCTAACCTGGCCTATTTGTGTTTAAATATATATGATAGTTTGTTATTACTTGTCAAACCACATTTTGTGTAAATTTATGGGTACAATGAATAGCAAATAATTTTGACCAGACACAGGGAATTACTGGACCTCTATATTAATATTAACAAAACTGTATGGTTGGGCTTAACACCATCAATATTAGTGTTTCTAATATATGTAGAATGCTAAGCATTGAACATTTCAATGAATATAGAAACAAGGTGGATTATACCCCAACATTACAGGTGGTCCCTTTATTATAATTTTGTAAGATCTTTGGCAGGTCAAAATCACTACAATATATGTTACACAAGATACACAGAATTTATGTAGTACTGGAAGTAAAAAGAAAAAATAGTAAGAATTTTTGGGAACCTAGTTGTAACATACATATCTCTCATATAAATAGAAATAATATATTCAAAGAATCTTTCTTCTACAATTGGATTACGGTCTAAATATTTCAGATATATTATACTGAGTGTTCAAATTTGATTAGGACCAAACCATACGTGTTCCCAATAATATATAGTTAGGGGTTGCATTGATGTTGTTCGAAACAAATATTTATCTTAGATGTGGTTATTTCACATTTATTTGAGTTAAAAATGAGATCCTAATTTTTGGACATATCCTAATTTGATTGTTTACAACTGGAATGGTGTACATTACACATATTATTTGTATTTGACCTGACCCTAATATCATTGAGAAGTGAGAGAATTCAATTCAAAATAACAAATATTTCAAGTGAGTAAACAACACTAGACTCAAATATTATCCTTACGGTGGCATTTCTTAACAAACAGTTGTTAGGACAACCATTGTTGTTAAGGTGGCTCCACTGATTGTAAGGGAAGGTGAAGATTATAAAAATTTGGGATCCTTACGGTGGTTTATTATGAGATCACATCAAACCTGACTACACTTATTGTAAGGATCAAAATATTAAAAACATATCGAGATTAGAAAGTTTGGCTTAGGTGGACTGATTGTGGCCAACCACATGTTGTATATTGCACCAATAATTAACAAAATACCAAAAACCTAATAATAATTGGGTCAGATATACTGACAATATACATTATAAACACATTATAAATATTCTTGGATATATCCAAAAATTTATACTAAAAACTACATATAATATTTGGATTAATTGGTGTGTTTGGACATCATCATAGCAAACATGGATTTAAATGACCTTTTAAAAGGCCTGTCTGCGGATAAGGATAATTTAGAAGTCTTTGGGCTCAATCTGGACCATACACCTATGAATGATAGCAATATCAATTCTAAGGATAAATGTACACAGGGATTTACTAAGTTACAACGTCAAATGAAGGCCTTCAGAACCAATATTTGGCACTTGAAATCATTTAAAGCATACAAAATCAAGGATATTACTCCTAGAGGGCTTCGTATTAAGTTACAACCTTTGGTTCCCAATATTGATGAAGAATTAAGACAAGACTGGGCTAAGGCACAACATCATGCATCAATGTTACTTATAGATTGCCTTATTAAGTATTATGAAAGAAATATTGAGACCCTTACTCCAGAACTACATAAAACTTGTTCTGAGGTTGAAGGTTTTTCTTCGACCACTTACTACTCAGATCAGTTGACACAATTATCTAAAGAATTAGAGAATATTGAAACAGACCTTAAGAAAAGGAAGCTACATAAATTTAATCGAGACTTAGGTGATTATGAACAAGGTATACCCTTTGTCACGGCAAAAAATATTAGATTCCATGATGACACATTTAAACCTTTTAGAGGTAAAAAACGACCTAGATCCATATTAAAAAAACAATCAGACAATAGAAATTCTGTCACTATGGATGATGACTACTCATCCACTACTGAAGGAGATGTTTCCTCCAACCAGGCGTCCCCAGTGGCCAAAAGAAAACAATCTATCCCTTTAGGGGGCAGACACGTAGAGGAGGCAGGAAGCACAAACATAAACAGGGACAAAGGCCCCACCAGTTTACAGACACTACTCAAACAAGTCACAACACAATAAACAATGTCTTGAATATCTCATCAGTAAAATTAACAGAATGTCAATACCAAGTACTTAATAAAGGACTAAATTTTGTACCCACAGCATCAGTGTCAGAACATTCATTTGTAGAAGACATTAACAATTTTTGCAGAAATCTTAACCTCAAGCTATTTTTTTCAGATACCAATAATTCTCAAAGATCTACAGGTTTTAAATTAGGCAAATCTTCATTCATGCCCCCAATGGATAAATATGTATCTACATTTAAGGAATGTGTTTTAAGGGATCTACACTTTTCGAAAAACCTGGAAACTGTACGCAACAATTTAAACAAACAAGAACGAGAAGCATTAATACAATTACAACAAAATAAAAACATTGTCATTACCAATGCAGATAAAGGAGGTGGCATTGTTGTCATGGATTATACTAAATACAAGGCAGAGGCAATGACACAGTTATCTGATTCTAGGTTTTACATCAAGATGGCAATAGATCCCACTTCCAATTTTAAATCTGAAATAGATTTATTTTTGGATTTAGCGGAAGAAGAAGAAATCATTACATCTAAGGTGGCGAACCAATTAAATGTTCCAGAACCCATGCCTCAATTTTTCTATTTAATACCAAAGACACATAAAAATTTAAACAACCCTCCTGGTAGACCTATAGTGTCAGGTCATGGGTCCTTAACTGAGCCACTGTCCGCTTTTTTAACGAAATATCTTAAACCACTATTGTCTATGGTACGATCCCGAATTCAAGACACTGCACAATTCCTAAACATCGTTGAAGATTCCCAATTGGAGGAAAATTGGCTTTTGTGCACGTTAGATGTAACATCTTTATATACAAGCATACCACATTCAGCAGGTATTCAAGCTGTAACATACTGGCTCACAGAAGGAAAATTATACTCCACTGGATTTAACAATTTTCTTATCCAACTTACCAAATTTGTTTTACAAAAAAATATATTCTATTTTGAAGGGATCCCATTTTGGCAAATTAAGGGTACAGCGATGGGAGCTTCCTTTGCTCCAATTTATGCCGATCTCTTCATGGGATATTTGGAACTATATCTCATTTATGACAACCAGCGAAATATTTTTTTGGAACATATGGATATATGGCGGAGATATTTAGATGACTGTTGGTTGGTGTGGCGAGGCAGCCAAGATGTCCTTACCAAGTTTGTGGCATATCTTAACAAAAATCCATGGGATATAGAATTTACCATCAACATTGGATATACTGAAATTGTGTTTTTGGATGTATTGATTAACAGACTTGCAGATCATACTTTGTCAACAACAATACATTGGAAATTTCCGCAATATAACACGATTTTACATGCAACAAGTTCCCACCCCTGCCACATCATCACCAACATTCCAAAATCACAATATATACGCCTTAAAAGGATTTGTTCATCCAATACAGAATATCACAAAAAAACTAGTGAATTAACTGCCAGATTTACAGACAGAGGATATAACATCAACCGACTCAATCATACAGCTGCACAAATTGATCAAAAAAGTCGTGAGGACTTACTTCAATATAATAAATCTACAGAAGGGCTTCGGCCAGCCAAACAACCGATTAGGTTAATCACTACATATGGTAATAATACCAAATGGTTCAGGCAAATTGTTGAGAAACATTGGGGAACCTTACAGTCCAACTCTTTTCTTAGGGATATTCTTCCTGAAACTTGTTCATTTTCTTATCGAAGAGGACGGAATATACAGTCCAATTTTGCACACTACAAACGCCACCTTCCTGGTATACAACACCAAACTACATTATTTGGAGACACATTGGTTGGCTGTTATCCATGTGGACACTGCAGTTTATGTCAACACATTCGGAAAACAAAAGAATTCACCAGTAAAAATACACCAAAAATTTTTAACATCAAAGTCTTTGGCAACTGCAGTTCAGACTGGGTGACATATTTGGCACAATGTTCTTGCTCTGCTTTCTACGTAGGCCAGACCTCAAGGCCAATGAGGATCAGAATTAGTGAACACTTAAGCGCCATTCGAAATAGGCGTATAACCAATGCATTATATAAACACACCAGACAACACACTACAGCTTCATTTCAGTTCATCATTATAGACAGAATACAATCACACAGGAATTTCAAAATGGGTTGGCATAATAGATTAAATAATATGGAACAAAGATGGATTACTACACTTGGGGCCCTTTTTAAACCCGGACTTAATGAATATCATGTACATGAAGGATAAATGTTATATAAGTAATATTGATTCAAATGAGATATGGTATCTCAGATATACCATTATGTCCTTCATTTATTTATAATTTTCAGCATCCTATCATCATTAATAACATTTTAATAATTATCTCTAGCATTTTTTCATCATGATTCATATTGGACATATAACCTGTCATTTAGCAGATGTATCCAAAAATCTTAAAAAATATGCTGAATATCTTACAGGTTTTCATCAATAAAATATAATTCACACTAATCCCATCAGGTTTAATATTGCTGTTATAAATGGATTTCACCATACCAATGTATATAAATTATAGGTTGATTATAATATTAATATTTAAACTATATTTTGTTGTATGCAACAGGTTTATTTTGGTGAATTCATTTGCAAAATATGGGTTCATTGTGTTTAGCTAAATGGTCAGTAATACTGACTGAATGAATATAGAATATACCACTTTAAGAAGGCAGTATAAATTGTTAGCTGAATGCATCATGGGCTGAAATTAAATTATTTGGATAAGACACATTGAGAAAGGCATTGTTGGCCGAAACCGGTATGTGCATTTCATATTAGGTTGTTTTTACAATCTAATTAAATATATTTTAAACTGCTGTCTTCGAGTGCTGGTCCCTTCATTTTGTTTCACTGTTATAAAAAAGCCTTTCTACATTGCACAGCTTATAAACAAATTGATTGCGACTAGATCCAGAGATGTTATTGTCCCCCTGTACAAAGCCTTCATTAGGCAAACATTTTGTATAATGCCTGGTTTGGCATGCATCTGTCCAGACCCATGCAACAATTGGAATACTTACAGAGATATCTTACTAAAAGGATAAAAGTCCTAAACAATAGGTCTTGCATGGACTACCTCAAATATTTATCACTATACTCAGTGTCCTACAGAGTGCTTAGAGATGACCTGTTTCTGGCATACAAGGCATCCTCCAACCTAATACTGACAGACCTACTGAACATCAGGTCAAATGGCATCAGAAAAACTCAGTCCTGGTATCTAAACTGAATGTTGTGGAGAGATGGATATATATCACAGAGGCTACCACTGTTCCAGAACAGACTACCCATTCAAGGAAAATAAGTAAAATAAAGCTCATACATGTCCATATTCAAATGCAACTTGGCTCTAAGGATGGGTAATAGAAAATTTATACCAGGATTGCCCCTCGTGCCAGTAATGGATAAAGGCAGTCCATAAATGCTGCATCCCTTACATGGATCCCCTTAAATTGCTATGGCATGATCAAAGTTACTCTCACTAGGGCTAATATATAATTATCAGTCATGGGAAAGGTAGGACCAATCAGAAAATGTTAATTCAAGCACCAAAAGGGAGACTGGCTAAGCTTAAAATGTCTTCCAAGAAACATATGTTATGGTAGTAAATAGTTTTAAAAAATTGTCCTTTTTAGATAAATAAGTGCCCCTCTCACCTTCTTCAATAGCTTCTGGTGGCTCTGCACAGTATTTCCAGATGCAGCTCTCTGCATCAAGCACAATTTCTCTTAAGACCACACAGTCCTGGGCTGGTTTCTCACTATTCCTCCAGATCCCTAATAAGACTCCCCACTGGCACAGCTATAGAGTTAAGATCTCAGCTGAGTGACTGAGCCATAACCTCCAGCAGCCTCTCTGTCCAACCAGTGCTTTGTGTCCCTGCCTAAGTAGCTGGCACCCCCCCCCCCCACACACACACACACCTGGGAAAGGCTGGCATACATTTACCAGCTATGCCCCCTTCTGCTAGACTATAAGGTAGTTATTACTGCTACCAGTCACTCCTTATCAGCTACTTTAAGGCCCTTAACAAAGGGTGTCCGATCTTACTGTGTAATATTAATATTAACACAAATGGTAGTTTGGTAAAAAACAAAAAAGATGAGCGGACTTATGAAACCAACTCCTTTATTGGCAAGCGCTTTCGTTGGCACAAAATAAGCCAACTTCTTCAGACCATAAAAATACATACAACCATATAAAAATCAAGGCTGCTTTTTATACCTTGTGCTCTTCCAATCAAGCAATCAATTAATTAAGTAAAAACCACTCAACTATTCAAATTAAAGGCACAAATAACCATTCTCCTGCTGAACCTAAAAATTTGTCTTACATTAAATTACATAGGTCAGTAAATAATGATCACTGTACACTATTCTAATTCAATATTAAAAACTCCAACTAATCATCCATATAAAAATGATATTTGCTTTAAAATTAATACCCCTTAACCCTTATATATAGAGATTTGTCTATTAAAAGCCAATGAATCTGTTCATTCAAAGGAGTTTGAAGAAGTTGGCTTATTTTATGCCAACAAAAGTGCTTACCAATAAAGGAGTTAGTTTCATAAGTCCGCTCATATTTTTTGTTTTTTACATTTGTGTTTTTTTGTTACTGTACAAATGGTAGTTTAATCAAGAGCAAGGCTATTAGGAATTGCTCCGCATAGTGTCACCAAATAAATATGCAAGTACTCTCAAATCTTAAATATCTCTACACAGATAAAAAAAATGAAAGGTTTAAATATATGTAATAATAAATAATATAAGAACAAGGCAATACTAAATATATATTCACAGTGACATCAGCGTTCAAAACCACAGGACATATTTAAAAGAACATTGCAGGACAGTCTCAAATAAGTAAGATTTACTATATTCCTGATTGAATCTAAGAGAATTATTATGACCTTAGAACTTACTAATAGAGCAAGGCATATGTGGTGAATGGATCTTCCAGATGTTGTCAGCTCTAAGACAAAATGCAGAATGCTCTGTCTCACTAAGAGCCTTCTCAAAATAACATATCAAATATTGCTGCTGGGATAGCTTGCAGGATGACATCATTTCTTATCATCTGACTTCTAGTTCCCAGGCCCAAAACCCCCATTGCTAGAAGCAGGCAGCATTTAGCATCTACCTGTAAAAATATACAGACAAGGGCTTTTCCTCAGATCTTTGGCAGACGCTGAAAGTCATAAAACAATTATATTCCTTTATGCTTCCAAAAGTAGCAATTAGTTCCCTCCAAGAGTGATACAGAAAGCTTCCTAGCACAGACTCTGTGTCTCTAGCTGCATTGAAAACTTAAAAGGTAGGCTCTTTATTGCATCCTATAAAGTAATTTAATTTGAGATATTTTTCTAAAGTTTACTAGATTGAGGTTAACCTCGTCTATCCCAGTTTCCACTGTTAAAATATATACATTTAAACCGTTACAGTATAGTGCATGTACATCTCTGTTATCTTCCAGTAGGGCCCACTGTGGTTACTTTTAAACAGCACTTTGCAAATACCATTTCAGCACGCACATCTTTACAAGAAGTTTGATATACACAATGTACTATTCTAATATATTTGTAACACAAGCATCTTATATAAATCATTTAAATATTCACCAATGACATACAATTATTTACAAAATTCCAGCTAGCTGTGCTGGCAGTATTACCTTTCATCACCCCCCCCCCCACACTGAAGATTCAAGTTAGTTTTTCAAGTGACCCTTGAGAAATGTTGCATCTGGAAATACATTACACCATTTCCTGTCTTGAGATCCCAGCTGCCTTTGCATTGCTGACCCAATTACATTGGTGCACTATCATATCACATGCCTGCAACCCTAGGGTCCACCATTGTAACTTGGGATTTTGCTGGCCGGCTCCCTGTAGCCTTAGATCCCCCCTCAGACTCCTCTTGGCATCCACTGCAAATAATCAGCACAAAGGCCTCTCTATCATGGTAAGGTTTAATCATGTTAACAATGTACAGTTTGTGCCCCTCCCTCCTGCCTAGCAGTTCTGCCATGTAGTTAACATCACCGACCTTCCTTACCCCTTTGGAGGGTCTCTCCCAAGCTGCCTGTAGCTTGTTGTGTTTGACAGGATTGAGAACTATAACCTGCTGCCCCACAGTATACTCTTTAACTTGATCATTCCTGTTTTTTCAGACCTTCTTCTGCTGTTGGGCTTCTTCCAGGTTCTCCTCAGCCAAGCCCATGAGTTCCCTGAGCCTTGTCTTGAGGTTTAGGACATGTGCCACAACAGACTCCTTGTGGGATTCGCACTCACCCTCCCACCCATTGCAAATCAAATCTACAGGTCCCCTCACGCTTTTCCCATATAGCAACTCAAAGGGTGAAAAACCTGTGGATTCCTGGGCCACATTTCTGTAAGCAAACAAAAGATGGGGCAAATATTTGTCCCACTCCCTCTTAAACTGGTCTGCAAATGGCCATATCATGGTCTTTAGTGCAGAGATTAACCTCTCCACCAGACCATTAGTCTGCAAGTAGTAGGGGGTGGTCTTTAGGTGCTTCACTCCACAGTGCTCCCACAGATAAGCCAGCACATTTGACATGAAATTGACACCTCCATCAGTCAGTATTTCTTTTTTGGAAAATTATCCTGCTGAAAAGCTTTAACAAAACATTTGCCACTTTTTCTGCCTCAATGGAGGACAGAGCCACTACCTCAAGATATCTGGTAGCATAATAGGATCATAGGATCGTATGATCATAGGAAGTTACTAGGCTATTTGCCCTGATGCCCTTAAAAGTCTAGCCAAGAATTTAGCCCATCTTCCAACAAGTCAGCATCCGATGCCCCTGTCCATCAGGGACACAGGTGAAATCTCAGGGGTGTATTTTCTGTTCACCATCCAGTTATCCAGGTTGTGCTTAAAAAGGGTTAATGAGGTACTCTGTTTGATATGGAGAGAGAGAGTCTATTCCACAGAAGGGGGGGGGTCTCTGGGACAAAAATCTGTCCCACCAACAAGTCCTACTGATGCCACCAACCAGGTTGAGGTCACTCGTTCAGGTTACTCAAGTGGAGCATAACTTGCGGATATGCAGCAGTCCAATCAAGACGGGATCTGAGATTGCTTTGTATGCCAGACAGAGGTAAGTTCTGAGGAGTCTGTATTTATTTATTTATTTTACATTTGTTAACCGGGCTAGTCTAACTGGAATAAGATCCATTTTCAGTAGAGGCCCGGGGAGAAAAGCTCCAGCACAGCAAACTTTTTACAGTAAAAAATAATAAGTTCAAAGCAGAAAACAGTAGTAAAATAGCTCTAAACAGTTACAGCCATTTACATACGCAATATATGACTGTAATAAATTGTTTAAAATTAAAAGAACTATAATAATAATTAAGCAGAATACAAACATACTGATTAGGTTCAGTTGACATTACAAGGATACCAAGGTTGTGCTGAGGTGATATGCAATGCAATAGGAATAGGAACAAATTAGTAGTTTTCATTTGGAAGCAGGATAACAGAAAGTATATACTGTTAATAAATTATAGAAATGTATCATATGGTATAGTGAGATAAAGGTATCTAAGAGGCAGCAAGAGTATGTAAAGTGGTGGGATATATTCTTGCTAGGAGCAGAGAAGATATTTAGTCAGGGTTAGTACAAGGGCAAAGCCAGTGAGAACTGAGAAATTGTTTTATTCTTAGTTTAAAGAGTCTTGTGGAGGTTAGAGCTAGGAGTTCAGAGGGAAGTTTGTTCCAGTGTTTGCCTACGGAGTTAGAGAATAGAGAATCTCCAGCTGAGTTCTTGGATTTGTTAATAGTAATAAGTGGCTTATTTGAGGAGCGTAGGTTCTTGAGATTGTTATAAGGGGTGATGAGGGTAGTCAGTATAGGTGTATAGGTGGGATAGTATGAGACTGAGTAGAAGGACAGGGCCTTTAGCCTTTCTGTGAAGGGTAGATGTTAGAGGATCTGTATTCTCCTAGTGAGGAACCTCTGTGGTCTCTCCAGCTACTGCATGTGCTTTTTGAGGTACATGCCAAAAGAGACATTGTGCTCAGTAATGGATCTTATAAGGCAAGAATACAGGGATGTTATGACCACCTTGTCACTGGATGACATACCCTTTCAAATGAGGTGGGCCATGTAGAAAACATTCCGTACAACAGAGGCAATATGGTGGTCAAAAGTCAGTTTGCTATCAACCTGGGTGCCTGAGTCCCTCACAACTGCTTGCATGCTTAGGACCTTGTTATTAATGTGAGAATTTGTGGTGACGTCACTCTTTCCAAAGGGGATGATGATGCATTTTTTGGCATTGAGTTTGAGACCATCTTTCTAACACTAGTCATTTGTTTGGTTGAGACCCTCTTGGTGGATGTGCACATAACTAGGGGAATTGATGACAGCCTCCAGCTTGCTGTCATCTACAAACTTGGTCAGCCATAGCCCACTGATTTTGGCCTGCACCTCAGAATGGTATATCCCAAACAATAGAGTCCCCAAGAACAATCCCTGGGGTACACAACTTGTTAGGGGTCTACTGCTTGAGGTAGCTTTCCCTATTTTGACTAGGTGAGTTCTAGCAGTGAGCCAGTTTGCTAACCATCTGGTAACATATGGACTGATGCCTAGTTGAGAGAGTTTATCTATTATAATTGAGTGGGGAATAGTATCAAAGGCTTTGGCCAGGTCAAGGTAGGCGGTGTGCACCTTTTTCCCCCTCATCCATGGCTTTGGTGACTGTCTCAAACAAGTTGACCAAATTTAACAGGCATGACCTCCATTTGATAAAACCAAAGTGTGTGGGATAGAGTGTTGGAGGTTGCCAATATCCTTGTAAATGAGGCTCATAATAGTCTGCTCCATGGCCTTACAGATCAGGCTAGTTAGGCTGATGGGTCTACAATTTCTTGAATAAGTGGACACTCCACCTTTATGCAAAGGGATGACAGTGGCTGTCCTCCTCTCAGCTAGCATAAATTCAGTACTCAGGCTTTGCTTGAATAGGGTGCCTAATGGTACTACAAGTTCATGCTTGAGTTCATGTAAAATGCTGTCTGGGATGTTATTGGGTCCCATGGAGGCTGTGTTTTTTGCCATTGAGAGGGCAGTGATGACTTGCTCCCTAGAGATAAGGGGAGGGGGGCAGGTGCTGGGGGTGTCCTGATTTACTAGTGGGGCTGGACAGAGGGGTGAACTTTTCAATGAACCTGTCTGCCAGAAGGTTTTCTATATCTACAGTGTTTGTGTATGTGGTGTTTGTGACTACCAGTTCTGAGCAGATCTGAGTGCTTCCTTTGAAGTTGTGGACATATGTGATGAAGGTCTTATGATTGTCTTTAATAGATGTGGCCAGTTTGGACTCAAAGTTTGCTTTGGAGGATTTCACTGTGCTCCTGTTTGCTTGTTCAGGCTAAGGAGAGATTGCTTCCAATTAGGCCCCTTCTCCTTCTTGGTCCTGAACAGGAATGTTTTTCCTTTTATTATAGTTTATTTATTGCAGATATCTACCAGACAGGTTTACTCTTCCTTGAGGAGGAAGATTTTGTCCTGTTAGGTATTCCTGATTCCATGCAGCTATATAAATGCTTGTATAGTATTTTGGTGTAGGTTTGGACATATGTGCCAGCTCCTATGGAGGTGGGTGGAACTGTGAAGCTGTTTATACCTTCCCCCAGGAGGTTGTAATCAGCTTTGGAAAAGTTTTTTTGTTTGACCCCAGCTGGGGGATGGGGGAGATAGTGACTTCAAAAGTGACCACTTTGTGGTCGGATCTTACCAGGGAGGATAACACTGTAGTGATGCTGCAGTGGTTACTCATGTTGGTTAATATCAAGTCCAAGACATTTTCACCTATTGTGGAGGTGTTGTCTAGCTGGTCCAAGGCATTTGCATTGATGAAATCAAGAATGTCTGGACATTTGTGTTTTGGCATGAGTAGTTATTCCAATCTATGGTTGGATAGTTAAAGTCTCCCAGGATCAGGGTAAAGGGTTGAATCCAGATAGATTTGAAGGGGTCCAGCTAGGTGGCATGGGCATCTTGAGTCAAATTTGGGGACCTGTAGCTAGCTATGATTTGAATAGGGGTCTTGCCAAAGGTTAACTGCACCTGGAGTGTATCCTGTGTGTCAAACTGTTTGACCAGCCTGGAGGTAAGTATGTATTTTATATATATTGCAACTCCATCTCCTTTTGCTTTGCTGCCCATGGTTTTGGGTCTGAATGTATGATAGGATGAGTAACCTGCTATGGCTGGGGTGATCTCTGCAGCTTTGAACCAGGTTTCTGTGACTGCACAAGTGTCAGCATCTTCCAGGGTTAAGAATGCTAGTAATGAGTGCAGTTTCATGTTTAGACTCCTAACGTTTAGAAGCATGACGTTTAATTTGCATTTTGATGAAATTTTCATGTTGGTAGTTTTGACTTCATGACATTGCCTAAAAGAGGCACTATGGGGGAGGTTAGAGCCTTTACCAGAAGACTGAAGTCAAAGGTAGACAGATGCACGCCATCTCTGGCAAAGCATTGTGGTTTGTCTATGTCTTCCCAGGCTGTTAGGTACTGAATCTCCTTGGAATGACACCAGAAACTAAGCCAATTGTTAAAGTCAAATTTTCTGTTTGTATTGAGGCATCATTCTGGGTGACAGTAGAATGCTGCTTAAGGCTAGGAACATACCTGCCTGGAACAGATATTCAGCGAGCTCGATTATGTCTCTCTTCATATAGTCCAAGGAGGTATGTCTTAAGTCATTCACACCAACATGGACTATGACTGAGTCATAGCAGTGCCTGTTGCTGAGATACTTGAGTGCATGTGTGATGTGGTGGATCCTGGCACCTGACAAACAACTAACTGTTACTTTGTCGTTATCCAGCATGGTGAGGGGCACATCTGTGTGTCTCACAATGGAGTCTCCTATGACTAATATGTTGGGTTAATGTTTAAGCTAGTGGCCGTGATACACAGGTGTGTGGACTATGTGTGGTGTGTGGTGTGGTGGGCAGTGGAGTTTGCATGTGTTTTTGCCTCGGAGGTTTCTTTTGTTTGAGTATGTTTTTGTTGAGGACCTCGGCATACCTGGTGTGTGTTGAATTAATTGTTACAACCTAAGCTAAAAAGTATATGTATACATGACATTTAGCTTAGGTTGTAACAATGAATTCATTCATTGGTTCACTTTTCATTGGTTGATATGCAAGAGAAATAGTATATATATAGAAATGGTTTAATTCAAGCCTGCATCTGATGAAGTGTATGTCAAACAAAAACATATTTTTGTGAGCATTTATGGTGTCTATACATTAAACTTTTGGTCAAAAGATTGTCCTCTCAGAGCTTTATTACTTCACCTTTTGTTGGGTTGGATTTGGAATTCTTGGTGAACTTTTAGCACACTTGGTAGTTATTTTGATTTACTATGGCTAGAAGTGTCAGATGGCAGACTGTGGGCACTACCAACTGATGTATAATCTCACCTTCTAGCCCTCCCTCAGGGGTCTACTGTCTATACAGTAACCCTTTGTCCCAGTATACAGATTCCCCTTTTCCTTGAGAATCAGTTGCCTAACTGGCTACCTCCCTCAATCCTTGTAATTTAGGGACTAAGAGCTGAGCCTACCTCAACTCTGAATTTGTAACACTTCCCAGCCCCCCTTCTACAGGAAGTCTGTTATCCTCTGACAGCCTCGGTACTACTACTCACCTCTGTCCTTGCAGTCACTCTATCCAAGGGAACATCAGTACCCACCAGCAGCTGTGGCTTAACTTCAGTCTCACTGCTACAGGGTAGCTCCCTCCCTGAAGTAACCACCTCACCAGTCCTGGCTTCAAGTGTGCAGTCTGTCTGGGTGCCTCCAGGCTACCAGTCCTACATGCTTGTCTCCAAGCCTGGCTGCGTGTAACTTCATGCACATAAGGTACTGCATTATCAAAATCATTCCCTATCAGGACATCTGCAAGGATATCCTCAAACACATCTACTTGCTTACTTCCTTTTCCACCCTCCCAGTCAAGGTGAACCGTAGCAAAATGTATTTGGAATGGGGTCCCTCCTAAATCTCTGACTGGAGTAGACTGTCCAAGCAAATAGTGCTCATCTTTGACCATTGCAGGCTTCACAATGGTTTTCATTTTCTAAAGGGAGAAGTATTCAGGACATTATAGTCCATAATAAATTTATTAGAACTGTGGGTTATTTATCTAGAGAACTGATGCCTAGAGGAACTAATGTCTGTTCTAAATGTTCAGTATGTAATGTGGTTGACTTTTTCAGCACATTGGTGGGATTAGATTTTATCCCAGAGGTTATTATGGTTGTTCTACAACCAATGTGATATATGTTTTGAGGTGTCTCTGTAGTCTTTTTATATAGGTGAGATGAAGAGAGCTTTTAAAATCAGACTGCAGGAGCACATTAAGGACATAAGATTTGAACAATTACTAGTCCTGTAGCCATGCACTTTAAACTATTTCACCATAGTAAGCCAGCTTTGCTTAAGTCAAGCATTTTAGAACAGGTTATCTGTGATGTGGATAATTTAAATATAAAAATCAAATTGTTGTACAAGGAAAGTGTCTATATTTTAAAGTTTAGTACTTTGAGCCCTGCTGGGTTAAATACTGAATGCACATGGAAACGTTTAATTTAATTTAAATATATTTAGATTTCTGGATTTAGTTAACTGGTGTTTTATGTGATTAACTTGTTTAATTGTATAACTGAATGATTGTTTAAACTGGTATATAAAGATGAATGGTGTGCATTTTATTTTGTACTCCTGGAAGGCACTGGCTGCCGAAGTGCTGCAGAGTTTAATAAACCGTTGTGTCTTGCTGGATTATATCGGTTCTGGCTTTTTAATTTTTTTTTGTGGTATTTTGTGAATTCTTTTCCTTTGGTTGTTTCTTCACAATAGTTAGGCCAGAGGCTGTGTCACTCTTAGCAGTGGCCTTTTTTCCCATTTACTAAGATAGAATATAACCTCTTGTGGTAGTTTGGTACTCTTGTTGTCTCCAGACAACTTACTGCTGGCATGCTGTCATTCCCACTTACTGGCTCCCCCACCTTTTTCTCCCCACCTTGCCTCCATGAACATCTATATGCTACACGGCCACACTGGTAACATTTAAAACATTTAACCATTGACCCAGGCTATGTACCTAAACTAGTGGCTTCCCCTGTTACTGACAGACTCTGTTGGGGCAGTTTAGGCTGCCCAATATGCGTTCCCTTAGACCCATTGCAGAACTGGATATTACTTTCCTGTGCAGTGATGCCCTGCTTGCTAGTATAGGTCTCACTTTTTCCTCAGCTCATCTGTGGTATTGCATTCCTTATCTACCAACCACATTGTCATGTCCTCAGGAAAAGTGCAAAAGGCTTGTTCCCTCACCAAAAGGTCTGCCATCCCTTCAAAAGGGGTGACCTAACACCCACACATTGACTTATGAAAATAAGTGCTTAACTCAGCAATATATTCATACATACTTTCATATGCCTCGCGTCTATGCTCACAAAACTTTCTTCTATAAGCTTCAGGTGTTAACTTAAAGCATTCTCACAAACACTTTTTAACTCTATTATAATTTAAGCAATCAGTATCAGCCAATTTAGAAACAGTAGTTGCAGCTTTACCATGGAGGTAGGGGGTCAGAAACTATACCAAGAGCCCTCGGTCAACATTATACTGTTTACATACCCTTTCAAACATATGGATAAAATTATAAAAATTATCATCCTCTGTAAATTGTGGATGACATTTACTGACATTTATTGCTTCTCGGTTCAGTTTACTCCCTTCCCCATTACCTCCATGACCCTAGTGAAGAGTCAGCATTTCCTTTTCATGTTGCCTCTGCCTCTCATTTTCTTTGGCTTCCAGAGATCTCAGTTTATCTGCTGATTCTGCGTCAACCTCCAAATGCTGCAGTCCCTGTGCTGATTCTATTTCCAAATGTTTGGCCTCCAGTTCAAGTCTCTTTAACTGCAGATGGATTTTTAAGTCTCTGAGGCAAAGTTGAACTGTCCTTTTTCTGAGTTGCATATCCCCAAGGCCAATCTGGATGTCCTCCTGTTTGCTGGTCTGTGATGCAGCTGTGGTTAAGTCTGCAACCATTTCTGCTTTAGTCAGTTTGGCATGCACAAATCCTTTGGCATGGCACATCTCAGCCAACTGGCTCCTTGTCAGCTTGACATACTCCTCTGCTGACATTCTTGCCTGCTCCCCATGACTAACTAAGCTAACAAACAAATAAATAAAACTATTGTGATATAAAATTCTGAATGTCTACTGTGTGGCTGCTTGAGAGTACAAACACCTTGTTTAGCGACCACTGTTTACAGGCTACAGGAGTGCAATATCCACACCACTGCCCACCAATATTTGATATAGATATACAATGACTGCCACCAATATGCGATGCCCCACCACTGGACCAGTAATCAAGAAGCCTCAATCCTCACCACTGGCAACAATGGAGGACAAACACTTGGAGGATGATGAGTAGACACACAGTATTTCCAGATGCAGCTCTCTGTATCAAGTGCGATTTCTCTTAAGAGCACACAGAGACCACAGTCAGTCTGGGGCTGGTTTATCACTCTTCTTCCAGATCCCTAATAAGGCTTCCCACTGGCACAGCTATAGAGTTGAGATCTCAGCTGAGTGACCAAGCCAAGACCCCCAGCACCCTCTCTGTCCAACTAGTGTTTCATGCCCCTGCCCAAGTAGCTGATACACATACACTTTGAGGTTTGATTTACACACACACACACACACACACACACACACACACACACACACACACACAAACAACTGGGAAAGTCTGGCAGAGGTTTACTAGCTGTGCCCCTTCTGCCCAGGCTATAAGTTAGTTATTACTACCAGCAGTCTCTCCTTGTCAACTACTTTAAGACATTTAACAAAGGGTGTCCAATTTTACTGTGTAATAATATTAACACAAAATGTAGTCTGACCAAGAGCAAGGCCATTAGGAGTGGCCCACACAGTGCCACCAAATAAATATGCAAGTACTCTCAAAACTTAAATATCTCTACACAGATCAACCACAATGAAATGTTTAAATATATTTAATAATAAATAATAAAAGAACAAGTCAATACTAAATATATATTCACAGTGACATCAGAGTTCAAAACCACAGAAAATATTTAAAGCAGCATTGCAGGACAGTCTCAAATAAATAAAGAAAAATATCTAAACTAAGCTTTACTATATTCCTAGCTGATTTTAATAGAATTGTTATAACCTAAGAACTCACTAATAGAGCAAGGCAGATGTGGTGACTGGATCTTCTAGATGTTGTCAGGTCTAAGACAGAATGAAGAATGCTCTGTCTCACTAAGAGACTTCTCAAAATAATATCTCAAATATTACTGCTGGGATAGCTTGCAGGATTACATCACATTGTATCTGATGTCTAGTTCCCAGTTCCAAAGCCCCCATTGCTGGAAGCTGGCAGAATTTAACATCTACCTGTAAAACTATACAGACAAGGGCTTTTCCTCAGATCTCTGGCAGATGTTGGAAGTTGTAAAACAATTGCTTTGCTTCATATTTCCAAAAGTAGCAGTTATTTCACTCCAAGGACAATACAGAAATCTTCCTGGCACAGACCCTGTGTCTCTAACTTCATTGAAAACTTGAGAAGTAGCCTCTTTATTGCATCCTGTAAAGTAATTTAATTTCAGATTTTTTTTCTAAGGTTTAGTAGAATGAGGTTAACCTCCTGTATCCCATTTTCCATTGTTAAAATATATACATTTAAAGAGTTAAAATAGTGCATCTACATTTATATTGTCATTCAGTAGGGCCCACTGTGGTTATATTTCAAACGGCACTTTGCAAATAACTTTTCAACACACACATCTGTACAAGTAGTTTGATATACACATGACATACAGTTCTAATACATTTGTAACACAAGTATATTATATAAATGTATAGGTTCAGAGGTGTTTACTAGGCTAATGACCACAAGGGCCTTTATGAGCCTAGACATGCATCCCAAATCTTTGATATTCTCTGATATTGAAAATCATTTCAATTTTCACCAGTGACATATAATTATTTACAAAATTCCAGGTAGTAGAGCTTGCAGTAGCGGCTTTCATCACACATGCATATGTCCAATATATGCACACAACAATAATTTTTTGCTGCAATCTGTAGTATATTATGTATCTGTTAGGAGCTGGGTAGTCTTAACAGTAAAGAAGGTATTTGTTAGGAGCTGGTAGAGTTAAAAGCAAAGGTAAGAGAATAGAGTGAAATACTTGTATCAATGCTTTGTATGTCACATATGAACTTACTAATGTTCTCTCTTTTTCTTCTCTCACCCAACCCTATTTCTCTCTCTCTCTCTCTCACTCTTTTTTTTGTTTGTTTATTTTTTTTTTATTTTTTTCCCACAGCAGAATGTGGAAGGCCTGTCCCATGGGATCCTCCTACCCCCACCCCACCGGCTACAGGAGCGCTGCCCAGAACATCTGCAACGCAACCTGGTAGCACCTCCTCTGCTGCCCTGCACTACCTGGCCCCTCATGTAGTTCTACCAGCAGAATAGAGCAGTGGTTCCCTTTGGGAGAGGTGGCAGAAGTTGTGAGTTTATCACCTGCAATGAACTGCTAGGGTCAGTTATAGGCTTGAGCACCACACACTTGGTGCATAGCTATGCCAGATGGAGAACTACGCTCCATCAATGTATTAAATAACACAAGGAGACACAGATGCCAGACATTTCAGTTGGTGATGACTCAATTCTCCCTGTCACCCAACTTGACTTCCATGAGTTTGTCGTGCTCCCACCATTGCCCCAACCACGGTGTTCATCCACCTCTTGTGTCTTTCACCGTCCCTGTCTCTTGTCTTGTTTGTCTTATGTATCTGCAAGTGATTCCTCACCTGCCTAACTGACCTCACCCAGACATTCCTACATCCCATCCCCAACATTCCTCTCTCTCTCAAAAACAAATGGGCACCTGTCCCACAAAAAATATAAATAAATGGGGAAGACAAGAAAGTGGTGGAATGGAAAGCAAGCAGGGGGAGTACAAAGGGAATAGAATGCAGGAATGTGCAAGAAGGAAGTAGGAAAGAACCATAGCTATCCATTTCTCCAAGAATAAAACATGAAAATATACACAAAAATGTAGCTGAATTTGGACTGTCACCTCCAAAGAGGTGGTGATCACAACACAATCTGTTGTATAGGGAATTGACCAAATCAAGTGTGTCATGAGAGTTGTGTACAAAATGGAGAGCTATATATGGGATGATTTTTTTTTTTTTTTTTTTTTTTTTTTGTAGGACAATTACCCATTTTTTTGAATGAGAGAGGAATGTTGTGGAAAGGGTGTAGGAATGTCTGGGTGAGGTAAGTTGGGCAAGTGAGGAAGCAGTTGTAGACAGAAAACAAGAGACAGGGATGGTGAAGAACACAAGAGGTGGGAGAATATCATGGTTGGGGAGAGGGTGGGAAATGCAGGTCCTATCCATGTCGAGACAGTTGACTGTGAAAATCTAGTCCTCACCCTGTGGACTGTCATCACTGTCATCTCACTGCACCTCTGGCTACAGTGCCCGATGTTTGCAACATCCATAAGTGCTCTGCATGAGGATGGAGAGGAAGTACTCTATCCAGTGCAAATGTGCACCCACAATACCTTTCATGTCATGTAATAAACTGACTAGCTCCACCACTGTTCCTGGAGGGAACCACAGGCCCCTATCCTCCAGGGCAGAACAAACTGAGGGGCCTGGTAGTGCAGGGGAGGCATAAAGGGTGCTACCAGGTTCTGCACCAGATGTGCTGGGCAGTGGTCCTCTAGTCTGTGGAGTGGGGGCAGGTAGATCCCATGGGACAGGCCTAACCTGTTGTGCTGGGGAAAACCAAAAAAAAAGAAAAAAAAGAAAGAAAAGGGTTGGGGTGAGAGAAAAAAGGGAGAACATTAGTAACTTCATATGTGACATACAAAGAACTGATGCAATTATTTGACTCTATTCTGTTACCTTTACTTTTAATACTGCAAACTCCCCTCCCCCTGCTTAGCTACATATGTGAGGTTAAGTAGCCTACTACTGGAGCCACCATTTTCAAATGCCCAGTGATCCTAGACCTAGTCAGCAGCCTTTACTCGTAGTGGTATGTACTCTGATTTTAGGCATTTACTTATATTGTAACTGTCCTTTTATTGTACTATTAGCCTTTTGATGAAGAACTACTATAATATATGTCGCAATGTGAATTATACTGATTAGGAAGGTATTCTAGATTGTGGTGAATTACCCTGGATGATACAGCTTAGTTTGTTGACTTGTTAGTGTTGCGTTTTCACTCCTTATTACATTGTTAAGGTACTCCTCTCAAGTTGAAGATAATACATGCTGCATAGTGTCTGCAACCTCACTATATATTCTGTTAAGCTATTCTAAGTGAATTGCTTCACTTATAATATATTTGCTTGTCATTTTATGATTGAAACTACTCAAGGACTAAAATTGTAGTATTGCATGCATTTAAATTATAAGTGCTGTACTGCCTTAGGATTTTTTCTGTTAAGACACCCTAATTGAGTCGCTTCATTTAAAGAATGTTTAAATGTAGTTTTATGTCTGAAACTGCCTAGAGACATATATTGCTGTACTGATTCCATTTTATGGCTAGAAAGTGCTGTTAATTGTTTGTGATACCAGTTTTACTCTGTTATGTTGCCCTTTGTTATATCTGCTGCCCTGTTACATGTTAGATACTATTCCTGAAGTTTGTTTAGCCAATTACTTATACTCTTCTAATTATCTAATCCCTCCCAGGTGCTATCCCTTCTAACTGCTATCCTGAAAGGCTTGTTATACTAGAAGGACGCCACCCTGCTACCTACCAAACTGAAAGTCTGATTAAACTGCCCACAGTATAAAAAAAAAACTTCCTAAGTTAATAACTTTAAAACTTACTCTGTAGTACAACATTAAATGCTGAACCGGGTCTACAGCACTAAATGGGTATCCCTTATACTTAGTCTAATCCCATAACCTCTCTATATTATCCCACTCCTGTAGCCTACTCTAACTCACTCCTGGTGGCTACAGAGCAAGAATTCTCTATTATACCATCAAAGTTGGGGTAAGCACGCTAAAAACACTAACTGCAAGCCCTAACAGTAAGTGTTCCTACCCACTAAAATACTAATAGAGAACAGTAAAGTAAATTTTGTAATTTACTCTAAATCCCTAATCTATGTACCTTACAGTCACAGGCTGTAGAAAACTTGTGGTCTGGTTAAGCCCTGCTCCATTCACACTCGTTGCACTCAGGCTCACATTGCACCCCACCCTGCCCCCAATTCCCAGCCGCCCCCAGTAGTGCTAAATTTATAGCAACAAAACCACACCCCCGCCTATTAGATCCAATAAACTTCATTCTATCTCAGTAAGACTGCCAGCCCTTCCTCCCACCTCTTTTCCTATCATCTATATACATACTGGTCATAATACAACTAAGATCTATAGCCACTGCAGCTCACTATGTCACCACTCAAAACAATGTTATTATTCTCACTGCTAACCATCATGCTCATTCCTTATCTCCTCACTTTTTATGAAAATCAGTATTACCTAGGATTTCATTACACAAAATGCCAAACAAGCACTACAATATTGTCATATTTAACGGTCCACCTAATAAGTACCCTAACATCAAACATGATTACCTGTACAAACTAGCAACCTACCAGTGCCAGCTATATCAGCTCTAAAACCAAACACTACCAAAAACGAATTAATAAATTCTTAAAGCTTATACTAAGCATACACTATAACCTCATATAACCTCATAATGGTGACATCCACTCTAACCCTGGCCCATCCACTTTTGATAAACCTAACTCCCGCACTAGCACCCCTACCAATACATCACTAAACAGGCCCCCAACTCCCTCCTAATCTGTCACCTAAACATCAGAAGCTTAAATAACAGGGTACATGCCCTCCTAGCCATTCATTCTCCTGACATATTTTGTCTGACAGAAACCTGGCTAAAACCATCAACTTTTGACAATGAAAGATTACCACCTGGGTATATCATACTTAGTTTAGATAGAACCACTAGGAAGGGAGGAGTAGCTGTACTATATAAATCTACTCTGGACTCCATACAACCACCCTAAGTAAACAATGCTGAAATTCTTTCTACCAAGTTTCAGATTAATAAAAATAAGTGCATAAAGATTGTCTGTATGTACATTCCTCCAGGGATCAATATTGCTAACCTAGAAAATATCCTCCATTTGCTATCCAGCACCTGCCCTCAAGAAACCATAGTACTTAGAGATTGCAACATAGATTGGAACACCTGTTTCTCTGAATCTCCCTCCACCCATGTAAACCTATATGAGTTTACACAAATCATATCCACCCCCACCATGATAGGTAAACCTAATCATAAAGAAAGTATACTAGACTGGATCCTTATCAATAACCATCCCCAACAGTACACTTCAAGCACCATCCCTGATGACCAAAGTGACCACTTTCTTACCTACATAATTAAGCATAAAGAAATAAACCCCCCGTCAGCCCATCCTCAGAACAATAAGATGCAAAAAGTACTTTAACTCTGTGAAATTCCAAGATGAACTTAAATCATGTAATTGGTCGGTACTAAAACAATTACCCCTGGATGAAGCTGTTGCCTACTTTAATAACAAATTCTTTATGATCCTAGATTCTCATGCTCCCACCCACTCCACTAGAATAAAAATAAAAGTTGCACCGTGGCTTACTAATGACACCAAATCAAAAATCACCCTCAGAAAAAGAGCATGGACCCTATGGCATACACAACTCCTCCCAGACCAAATGAGATACTGGCAGTTAAGAAATGAGACTAGACAATCCATTTTACTAGACAAAAAGGCTACTATTGCCATCTGCAAAAGAAAAATCAAAGCAACCCTCAAACATTCTGGGCAGGTATAAATAAATTAATGCACCCTGGTCAAACCACCACTCCATCCCCTGCAGCCGCCATAGATAAACCTCCTGAAGATGTTGCAAACACCTTCAACTGCTTTTTCAATGAGACTATCCAATCCCTAGCTAGTCAGCTTCCTCCTAGTTACCCCAGAATAAAGTTGTCTTTTCCTAGTACCCACCTTCCCTTAGATTTCAACCAGATGTCACCTCTCTTATTCAAGCTCTACTCAAAAAATTAAAACCTACCACCCTGTCAGCTAATCTTTTCCCTGCAGAATATTTGCAAAAAGCTGCAAATGCCATAGCTTACCCCATCTCCATTCTAATTATCCAAACCATAGCAGAAGCTACCATCCCCTCCATCTGGAAAATACCCTATATAATACCATTCCATAAAAGTGGTAGCTCCACTGAACTATCGCATTTCAGGCCCATAGCTATATTGCCACCACTGGCAAATTTATGGAAAAATGCATCCATAGACAATTATTACACCATCTTATCCAGAACAATCTACTGGTTAACTCTCAGCATGGTTTCCAGCCTCATCACAGCACCACCTCAGTCCTCCTTGCCTTCTTTAATACCATAAACCATAACCGCAACAATAATAAATTATCCTCAGCCCTCTTCTTGGATCTCTTCAAGTTGTTCGACATGGTAGATCATCGGCTACTACTTCATATCCTGAAAACAAAGTAATTAGATAATCTAACTCTCCAATGGTTCCAGTCTTATCTGAATGGTAGACATCAAGCCATCCCATGGCAGAATAAGCTATCTACCCTCCTACCTAATACTCTGGGAGTCCCCCAGGGCTCTATACTTGGACCTCTTCTGTTCTCCATTTTTATTAACGACCTCTTCGGTGTCATCCCTGATGCAACATGCATTCAACATGCGGATGACTCCACTCTGATATGCTCAGCTTAATCTCAGTCAGATCTGTGAAATTATCCCAGAATACTTTCAACACAGTGGAAACCTGGCTATCTGACTGTCATCTGATCCTAAACCCTAATAAAACAGAGCTGCTACTTTTCTCCCCCACTAGTAGGAACAATGACTTATCCTTCTCCATACAGTCTAATAATGGCACCACAATCTCCTCAGACTCCTATACAAAACTCCTAGGTATCAACATTGACAATAACCTTAAATTCAACATGCATGTCAATAAAACTATTAAAACCATCAATAAAACACTTGGGCCACTTTACAAAATCAAACGTTTCCTAACCCTAACTGCCAGAACTGTCATTGCCTGTTCTCACTTACTTTTGACTCTACTTTATGCTTCCCCTCTACTTACGAACCTAAATAAAATGGAACTCAATAAACTATCTAGTTGCTATAATCACATTGCCAGATTTGCAACTGGCATGCCCTACAGGACACACCACTGTAATAACCTAAAATATCTTGGGTGGTTAGAACTGCCATGTCTAATTCAATATAGCCAGTTTACAGTGGCATATAAAATACTGAATCAACCTGAAAACACACCTGCACTCAAAAACATTATCTACCCCTATAGCAACCTCAGAATACTGCAATCTTCTAACAGACTCCTTGTCAAAACTGTCAAAACCAACAATTCAGCTGGTGTCTCTCTGTTTGCCAGCTCTGTTGGTAAAATTTGGAATACCTGTCCTGCATACATTACTCTAGAATCCACCTTAAGTCAATTAAAAAAAAGTCGAAAACAGTATTTTAAGTCCCACTGGTTATGTCCTTGTTCCAAACCTGAGTAGCACTGTCACTATTATTGTAAGGTAATATCGTCATTGGTACTCTACTGAATTGCAATTTCTAGGTTTTTTGCCATATCAGTCCTGATTTTTGTGAAGTTGTATAACTTGCTTTCTGCTATAGCCTGTAAATAGTTACTACATGTTTTATGTAATGTCTTTCTGTTTGTATCTTGGAACTTTATTCCCCGGGCCTCCGCTGAAAATGGACATGTATCCAGTCGGACTATACCGGTCAACAAATGTAAAATAATATAAATAAATAAAAGAAGTTTCTTCCTTACTTTTAAGACTACCCAATTCATAACACATTGTGGTTCCGATTCCATCCAGCAATCTGTGATGTGTGCGTATATTGTACATATGTGTATTCCAATTATACTGATTACAGTTTATAGAAGGCCATTTATGGCACTGGTATACAGGCATTTTTATTTATTTATTTATTTACATTTGCTGACTGGAAGTGTCCGACTGGGCATAGGTCCATTTTCAGTGGAGGCCCGGGAAGAAAGCTCCACAGTTAAAATAAACAGGCAGTAGTTACACTGGATTACATAGCGATTAACAATTTAACATAGCAATTAATTACAAACATATTTACAGATGAAGAACATAGTGTATCAGTAGACAACTAGAATCTTTATCTGCGAAGTACATAACAGACATTAACAAATTTTACAATAAGAAGTTCCTGCTGTATAATAAGTACTAGGCTTATGAGCATCTGAGCTTGCTATAATCAAGGTAGTTAGTAGGGTGAAAAGAAAGGTAGTGGTTGGATGGGGTGGGTGATATTAGAGTGGGAGTTGCAAGGGCTTAGCCAGCATGTTTTTAGGTGCACTTTTAGTAAAGTTTTGAAGTGAAGTGGGTATGAAGTTATATTCCAATAATGATGAAAACATAACAGTATTGTGTATTTGGGAAGTATGGTTTTTGAACCCACAACCGATGACTACTCTCAAGTACTGTACTATTAGTTTGTCATACAGACTACTGCATGCATACTTTTCTTTTACAGTTTAGAGATGCATGCTCACTGTTATTTGAGAATATGGTACTTTTGCTTTGTGCTACAGACCAAGGCATGCACAGTTTCTTTTACAGTCGAGATATGCATGCTCTGTTTGATACAACTGTATTAAATTACAGCTAAGAGGTCCTTAACGTTTAATGCTGTGAAATTTATTATACAAATGATTATTATTAATGTACTATTTAGACAGTACTATTCTGATGCATATGTACCACGTGCTTCTCGCATTCTTAACAGACACATGGCATGGGACCTGACATTTGAGACTCACTCTAGCAGTTGTAGAAAAAAACAGAGCAGAACACCATTATGAATCCCAGTCTTGACCATACTCAGCTTTTAAAACTTACAATTACTCACTAAAGTTGATACTTACACATCTGTGGGGTGCTCCCTGTATGAAATTCCCTGATACAATGGTCAAGGGTATCCCTCTTTCAGGTGTCAGACTTTTATTCTGAGCCTGAATAGTCCCCCTGCAGCAATCACAGCCCATGTTCCTTATTTAAGAGTTCAACAAAAATTGTGGACTTCTGGACACCCAACCTCTGTGCCCAAAAGTGCACACCCTCACCAGCAACTCCTGACCTGCCTGCCATAGCACAAGCTCAATGTATAATGAGCAGTTCCCTCCAATTGCATTTTATATCCTGCTGTTTTCCCACCTATTGCACATTGTGTGCTTGCTGAGAGTGCACACATTTTGCTTTTGCAACATTTGAAAATGCTGTCCATTGCTTATCATCACACAAACATGGTAGGCAAGGGTGTGTACTGCTGGGCACCATGTTTGTGCAAAGTTAAGCAATCAGCAACAGTGGCAAGCACTGCAAATTCAAGATTCTGTCGTATACAGGCACTTGTGTAAATGTGCTAGTCAAATGTACCATGTCTGCAGTTCTCTTACACTTACAGCTACTACCACCAAAAGATTGAGAAAAGAATTGTGTATGTTGCACTTCATTGCTATTATCTACAATCTCACAACAATAAACCAAAATGTGCACACCTTGTACTAGAACCCCGGACCATCTGCACTCCACACCTACACTTAACACCTACTGCCATGGGATTAGTGAGATGATATTCCCTATCTTAATAGTTATTGTAAGGTTCTCGCTGTTAATCATAGTGAAACCTCGCTTACCACGTTTGCATCATGTCCAATATTATTAACTGAATGCATCCAGTTTATATTTGTGACTGTCTCAGTCCTGTCTACAACCTGGCTGGTTCATTCCTCCAGTTTGTGTGCTGCTGTGCTTTGTGCAAACCAGGTGAGCACAGCTAAACATAGTTATGCTAAGTGGCATATCGCACAAACACTGGCCTAAAAATAAATAAATAAATAAATGGGAGATTGTCCAGATGTTTACATCATACTTTTTCAGTTTGTAAAATGCATGATTTACTGGGAAATCAATGAAGATTGAAGTCAATACATAATGACATAAATTTCACTTTCGTACTGCATATCCCTAACGTGCATGCTAGCACAAATCCTATTACTCTACCTACTTACTGAAGTCAATAAATAATTATATACATCTCAGTTTCGTACTTCATATCCTTAACGTGCATGCTAATGCAAATCCTATTATTCTACCTACTTTCTATGGTTATCAGACCAATATAGGTAATTTGTCCCTATTTTTGGCCCTTTATTCCTCCATTAGTTTAACGTTTCTCTGGACTTCTTACACTGAAAAGTTGTGGTATGATCCACATTCTCAGTCTACAGGTTTCATGGCAGCAACACTGGTGCGAGCTGTGAAACCTTGCTTAGGTGTGCCGCACATTATTAATATTCATGGCGTGATGCCACAAGATGAGCAATATCGCGCATGTAAAAACACTCCATGTAGGCTCTGCGCAGAACCTACATGGAGTTTATTGAATCATGGTCTTCGTGTTGTACTTGCACATATTTCCAGATTTTGGTTAATATGAGATTTCTTCAGATATTCGGTCATCACCAAGTTTATAATTGTTAATCCTGGAGCTGGATTATGAGCAAGTTGGAGGTTAATGAGTAGCAAAGTATGCTGATTATTGTACCTTAGATTGCTAGGTGCTTGCTGTCATATTCCATATAATTAAATGATTACAAATGAG
>NC_056745.1:1508537337-1508572337 GCF_019279795.1 Protopterus annectens
GAATATGAGAGCAAGCACCCAGCCATCTAAGGCACAATAATCAGCATATTCTGCTTCTCATTAACCTCCATCTTGGTAATAATCCATCTCCAAGATTAACAATTATAAACTTGTTGATGACCGAATATCTGAAGAAATCTCATATTAACCAAAATCTGGAAATATGTGCAAGTACAACACAAAGACTGGGATTCAATAAACTCCATGCTGAGCCTACATGGAGTGTTTGTACGTGATATTGCTCATCATATGACATCATGCCATATATACTGATGCGTGGTACACCCAAGCAAGGTTTTGGAGCTCACACCAGTGTTGCTGGCCACACCACCTCTAGAGTGAGAATTTGGATTGTACTACCAAATCTTTCAGTGTAAGAAATCCAGACAAAAGCTAAACTAATAGGGGGATAAAGGGCAAAAAATAGGGATGGATTAACTATATTGGTCTGATAACCATGGAAAGTAGGTAGAGTAATAGGATTTGCATTAGCATGCACGTTAAGGATATGAAGTACGAAACCGAGATGTATATCATTATGTATTGACTTCAGTAAGTAGGTAGAGTAATAGGATTTGTGTTAGCATGCATGTTAAGGATATGAAGTAAGAAACCGAGATGTATATCATTATGTATTGACTTCAGTAAGTAGGTAGAGCAATAGGATTTGTGTTAGCATGCACGTTAAGGATATGAAGTAAGAAACCGAGATGTATATCATTATGTATTGACTTCAGTAAGTAGGTAGAGTAATAGGATTTGTGTTAGCATGCACGTTAAGGATATACAGTACGAAACCGAGATGTATATCATTATGTATTGACTTCAGTACGTAGGTAGAGTAATAGGATTTGTGTTAGCATGCACGTTAAGGATATGCAGTACGAAACCGAGATGTTTATCATTATGTATTGACTTCAGTCTTCAGTGACTTCCCAGTAAACCATACATTTTACAAGGAACAGCCCAAAAATATGATACAAACATCTGGAAATTTTGCAAAATTCTGGACAATATCCTATTTGTTATTTTTTTTTTTTTTAAGGTCAGTGTTTGCGCGATACACAGCTTGTCATAAACATGTTTAGCTGTGCTCACCTGGTTTGCATGAAGCACAGCAGTGCACAGACTGGAGGAATGAACCCTCAGGTCTAGACAGGACACAGACATCCACAAATATAAAATGGATGCATTTAGTTAATAATGTTGGGCATCACACAAACACGGTAAGTGGAGTTGCACTATGATTAACAGTGAGAACCTTTCAACACCTACTAAGATACGGAATCATCATCATCAGCGCCCATTTTCTCTTTTTCTACATAGGGTCAGGGAATCATGTTAATTGTCACTATCTTTCTCGATTCAATGCCACACTCTTGTCTTCTTTGACACTCATTCCTGACTGTTGCAGATCTTGTCTCACTCAATCCATCCACCTCTTTGCTGGCTGTCCACATTTCCTCTATCCTCCTTCCTGTCTGTTCCAAATATTCCTCACCAGATTGTCTTCTGCTTTTCTGCACATGTCCAAACCACTGTAATCTGTTCTCTATGATCTTTCTGCAATTGGTGCTACTTTGGCTTCTGGTCTTATGTCTTCATTTCTTTTTCTGTTACACAGTGTGTATCCTACCACCCTTCTCAGGCACTTCATTTCCATCACCTCTAGTTTCTTCATCTGCACTGCCTTTACTGCCCATGTTTCTGTACCATACAGTAGTACTGGCTGACCACTGTCTTGTACACCTTACTTTTCACCTTCTTTGGCATTCTGTCATATAATATACCTGACACTTTATGACGGCTGCAGTCCCACTGATTCTAGCTTTGACCTCTTTATACAGACTTCCCTTCTCCTCAATCACCCCTCCCAGATACTTGAAGCTATTCATCTGTTCTACAATCTTCCTTTCTATCTAATTTCTCAGCTTCTTCTGATTTCCCCAGTTTGCTGCCATTAATATGGTCTTCTTATCTGTGCTTAGTTTCATCCCATACACCTTCAGTTTTGCATTCCATTCTTCTGTCCTTTGCTGACGTTCTTGCTCAGAGTCTGCCTGTAATGCCACATCACCTGCATACAGCAACTTTGTTGATCTGTCCACTCCGACCTGTTAGTTAATGTAGTCCATCACCAGTATGAACAGCAGAAGGCTTAGAGCTGAACCCTGGTGTACACCTATTCTCACTGGGAACCCTTCTGTGAGGCCAAACACTGTTGCACTATATTGAATATTATCTCACTAATCCCATGGTAGTAGGTGTTAAGTGTAAGTGTGGAGTGCAGATGGTCTGGGGTTCTAATACAGGGTGTACAAATTTTGTTTCATTGTTGTTAGATTGCAGATAATAACAATGAAGTGCAACATGCACAGCTGCTTTCTCAACTTTCTGATGTTAATAGCTGTAAGTGCAGGAAAACTGTAGACATGATACATTTGACTAGCACATTTACACAAGTGCCTGTATACTAAAGAATCTTGAATTTTCAGTGCTTGCCACTGTTGCTCATCACTTAACTTCACACAAACATGGTGCCCAGCAGTATGCACCCTCACCTACCATGTTTGTGTGATGCTAAGTGATGGACAACATTTTCAAACATTGCAAAACCAAAATATGTACACTCTTAGTAAGAACAAGATGTGCAATACACGGGAAAACATCAGTATATAAAATACAATTGGAGGGAAATGCTCATTATACATTGAGCTTGAGCTATGGCAAGCATGTCAGGAGTTGCTGTGAGGGTGTGCACTTTCAGGCACAAAGGTGGGGTGTCCAGGAAACCAAATTCTTAGTTTGTCTCCTAGTTAAGGAGCATGAGCCCTGCTTGCTGCAGAGGGACTGTTCAGGCTCAGAATGTAAGTCTGAAGCCTGGAATAGTATTATCAGGTCTTTAACCAGTGCTACAGATATCCACCACACTGATGAGCAATGCAGACATGTTTTGATGACCTCCAGAGGAGGAAGCGGGATACCCTCGACCATTGGACTGGGGAATTTCATACAGGGACCACCCCACAGATTGTATCAAGTAATTGTAAGAGTTAAAATCTGAATATAGTCAAGACTGGTAATCATAATGGTGTTCTGTTCCGGTTTTTAAACAGCTGCCACAGAGTGAGCCTCAAATGTCATGTCCCCTGGTATGTGTTTGTTAAGGATGCAAGAAGCATATGATATGTATGAATTAGAACAGTACTGTCTAAATAACATATTAATAGTAATAATCATTTGTATAGTAATTTAGTAGCATTAAAAGTTAAGGACTGCTTAGTTGTTATTTAATACAGGTGTATCAAATTGAGCATGCATATGCCAACTGTAAAAGAAACTATGCTTGCCTTAGTCTGCAGCATAAAGGAGCAGTTCCATATTCTTAAATGACAATAAGCATACATCTCTAAACTGTAAAAGGAAAGTATGCATGCAGTAGTCTCTAAAACAAAATAACAGTACAGTACTTGAGATGAGTCATCGGTTGCGACTTCAAAAATCATATTTCCCAAATATACAGTACTGTTATGTTTTCATCATTAGTGGAAAGTAATGTCATACCTCTATACCAGTGGCATAAATGGCTTTCTGTAAACTGTAATCAGTATAATTGGAAGACACATATGTGCAATATATTCACACATCAAGGACTGGTGGCTGCAATCTGCACTATAGTGTGCTTCTGTTATGAATTGGGTAGTCTTAAAAGTAAAAGAGTTTGTAGTGTTAAAAGTAAAGGTAACAGAATAGAGTCAAATAATTGCATCAATGCTTTGTATGTCACATATGAAGTTACTAATGTTCTCCCTTTTTTGCTCAACCCAATCCTTTTCTCTCTTCTTTTTTCAATATTCTTTTGTTTTTCCCACAGCACAGCAGGGTAGGTCTGTCCCATGGGATCCACCTGCCCCCACTCCACCTGATACAGCACTGCTGCCAGCACATCTGGTGTAAAACCTGGTAGTAACTCCTCTGTCTCCCCTACACTACCCGGCCCCTCAGATAGTTCTGTCCCAGAGGGTAGGGAATTGTGGTTCCATTCTGGAGCAGTGGCAGAGGTGGTGAGTTTATCACCTGATAGGAAATGCCAGGGATGCTGCATAGGATTGTGCACCACACTGTGGGTGCACTCTTACCCCAGATGGAGCACCTGCTCTTCATCCTCATGCAGAGCACTCATAGGAGATGCAGATGTCTGGCACTGTAGCCACTGGTGCAGTGAGGTGATAGTGATGACAGCCTACTTCTAGTGGGAGAGCACTAGATTCTCACTGCCATCCACTTCGACATATATTGGGCCTGGATTTTCCACCCTCTTCCAAACCATGGTGTTCACCCACCTCTTGTGTCCTTCACCATTCCTATCTCTTGTCTTGTTTGTTTTGTTTGCCTGCAGTTGCTCCTCACCTGCCCAAATTATCTCACCCAGACACCCCAACAGCCCTTCCCCAATATTCCTCTTTCTCTCAAAAATAAAAAAATGGGCACCTGTCCCACAAAAAAATAAATAAATAAATCATCCCATACGCAGCTCTCCATTCCACACATGCCATCATAGCACACTCAAATCAGTCAAATTCCCTGTCCAACAGATTGCATTCTGGTCACCCCTTTCTCTGGAGGTGACAGTCCAAATTCAGCTACATATTTGCATATATTTTCATGTTTTATTCTTTAAGAAATGGATAACTATGGTTCTTTCCTACTTCCTTCCTGAACATTCCTGCCTTCCTTTCACTTTGTTCTTACCCATTATTGCTCCCCATTTCACCACTTTCCTGTCTTTCCCATTTCTTTTCTTTAAAGCATAATTGTGCAATGGTGCACATTGTGCACTAATGCACAGTTATGGCAAAAAGCAGTTACAAGTGTCATAAACAGCTGTGTTGGAAACCAGTGCCATCTAGCCATATTTTAGACACTCCATATCAACTATCACACTTCAAAATTTGGATTTACTGTGTTGTAGGGAAAAAGAAATAAAAAATTTAACAAACAGAGAGAGAGAGAGAGAAAGAGAGAATAGGGTTGGGGTGCGAGATGAAAAAGGGAGAATATTAGTACGTTCATAAGTGGCATACAAAGCATTTAAACAATTATTTTGCCCTATTCTTTTACATTTGCTTTTAACACTGCTAACTCCTAACAAATATTGTGTTTACTGTTAAGACTACCCAGCTTCTAATAGATGCACAATATACTACACATTACAGTAAGCAATCCTTGATGTATGCATATACTGCACAGCATGCATGTTCCAACTATACTGATTACAGTTTAGCGCAGGAGACTAGTGATGCTGTTTTAGAGCTCTGATGTTACATTGCATTATAGATGAAAACTCAGTATTGTATATTTGGGCAATTCATCAGATCAATGAAGTTTTGATAATAACAAAACAAAATTCAGAAACAGATAAGTACTTTTGTTTTGATAATAACAAAACAAAAGTACTTATCTGTTTCTGAATTTTAACTAAGTGTTATTATAGTTGGTTTTCATACAGATTATTAAAGTGCACTGGGTTCATGTTTATTGCTGCCTGGATTTTGTTTACTCTTTTGGCTTGGTTTATCATACTTACACATCTGTGGGGTGCCCCCACTCCTGTATTCCTCAATCCAATGGCTGAGGGGATCCATCTTCCTCATCCTGAGTTCTCTGTAGTGATTCCTACATTGTTCACAAGTGTGGGAGATACTGGCAACACTAGTGAGAGCGCTGGTCACACTATTCCATGCATGTGCATTGTAATCCAAGCCATGATAGTTTCTCTGCAGAAGCTTGGACCCATGGTAATTTTCTAGGTGTCCAACAAACACTTTGGACTCCTGGACACCCCTTCTATAAGCAAGGAATCTGAAAACCTCTCCAGGAATGCGTGTCATACCTATTGCAGATCAAGACCAATGCATCGTGATGTTTTCCCACCAATTGCAGACATCGCACTTAGTGGGAGTGCACACTTTCTGCATTTGAAAGTGCTGCACAGCACTTAGTTTCAGACAAACACAGTGTAAGAGGGTGTGGAATGCTTGGAAACACGTTTGTGTGATGGCCAATAGTATTAATTGAATGCATCCAGTGAATGTTAGTGGCTGTCTGGGTCCTGTCTGCCACAAGTGGCCCAATTGTCTGGTCTGTGCACTGCCACTCTACCCACAAATGAAAAGTGCACATACAAAGCCATTTGTACTAAGTGGAGCATCTCTCAAACAGTTTCCCCATAAAAAATATTAAAAAAACTATTAACAATGGAGAAGTAGTTGAAATGCGGAAATCAATCTATGACATACACAGAAGAAAATGTAGTGCATGGATTGTGCTATCCCTAACAGATCCAAGATGCTATCCCCCAAAACAAGGAAGCCAATCTGGTGTTTGCCTGCCATAAACAAACTCTACAACAGAAGAAAGAAACTGTTGTGAAAAAGAGTAAAATCCCATGATTGGAGGAGCTCTTTGTTCAGCCTCAGTAAGAAGCTGAGATTCCTCATAAAATCCTCCAACGCTACAAATCTAGTTACAAAAACAAAATCACCACTGATTCTAAAGACAACCACAAAGCATTCTATAGCTATGTCAAGAATCTCAATGGCAACACTCAGATCTGCTCTGAGTTACAGCACAATGGCACTAAATATACAGAACCAACTGATATTGAAAACATCCTGGCAGATATTCAGTGCTAACTTTACTCCCCTCTCACCCCCTAATGGGCCCATCTCTATACCAGAAAAATGCAAAGTTGCTGTAATCACCGCTGCACAGGTAAAAACCTCACTCTCCAAAGCCAAGAGCACCGCATCCATGGGACATGACAACATCCCAGGCTGCATTCTACATGAACTACAGAATGAACTGGTATCCTCCTAAGTACCATGTTCAGTCATAGCCTCACCTCAGGCTTTGTGCTCACCAAATGGCACACAGCAATGTTTATCCCTCTCCACAAAGGGGGAGCCACCAAGGACCCATAGAACTACTTCTCCATTAGCCTGACGAGCCTGGTCTGCAAGGCCATGGAACGTATCATCATGGAATTTGTAAACAAAGACAGTGGTACTCTACAAACTCTGGACCCCACCCTGTTCGGGTTTGTAAAATGCAAACCATGTCTCCTAAACCTGATAGACTTCTTTGAAGCAGTTACCAAAGTCATAGACGAGGGTAAGGTGGTTCATACAGCCTATCTAGATCTCACCAAGGTTTTCAACACCATCCCCCACTCTGGAATTATAGATAAACTCACTAAACTAGGTATAAATCCCTATGTCACAAGATGGGTTGCCAACTGGCTCACTGACAGAACCCACACTGTGAAAGTAGCAGACTCCAAATATGACTTCAAACCAATGACAAGTAGAGTACCACAGGGTTCAGTCCTGGGTCCTCTCCTGTTTGGTATCTACTTCTCTGAAGTACAGGCTAACACAGAAGGTCTTTGGTTAATGAAGTTTGCAGATGACTGCAAACTAGGAGCCATAATCTAAACTCCTAATGATGTGGACATCCTACAAAAGGGCCTCACTGAGACAGATGCCTGGTGTCAAAGCCATGGCCTCAAGCTCAATGCCAGAAAGTGTATTGTCATCCCCTTTGGTAAAAACTCTGTGCCCATGAACTGCCACATAGTCAGTAGTCTACTTAACACTGAAAGTATGATAAGAGACCTTAGGACACAGCTGGACAGTAGTCTTTCCTTTGATAATCTCATTGCCACAGTAGTCAGGAAATCCTTCTACATGGCACACCTCATTACAAAAGGTTTCTCATCCAGAAAAAAAGAGGTCATTGTTCCCCTCTAGTCATCACTCATTAGATCTCATTATAGAGTACAATGCCCCTTTTGGTATGTACCTCACAAGACATCTACAACAACTGGAAAGGCTGCAGAAATACTTCACAAAGAGGATTACCAGCCTCAAACAGATGCCCTGCGCAGACCATCTCAAAAAACTCCAGCTTTACTCCATTGCATATCGCCTACTCAGAGGTGATCTCTGCCTAACATACAAAGCTATGTCAAACCCAGAGCTGTTGGACATGCTCCACTTAAAGAAATCTCAGTCCCTCCAAGCTACACACTCTAGTGACCTAAACCTTGTCACCACAATAAACATAACATGCTGCAGGGATAGATTCCTGTCCCAGAGACTTCCCATACTCTTGAACAAACTACCTATCCATATAAAAAAAAGCTCCTTATTAGCACTCTTCAAGAAAAATCTTGATGATTGGATTTGAAATAGGAAATTCACCCCAGGGATCACTTCTGTGGCTCTGTTCAACAGGGGCACAGGAAAATAATTTTCTTGGGTAGCAAAAGCCAGGGTAACTTTTTGGCTAGGCTTATATAGGCCCTAGGGCCAATAGCCTAGTACCTACCTATGAACCTATGAGGTATGACTACACAGGTCTGTATTCCAACTCTCACTGACATGCAACATAAGAAAAAAGAAGGGGGGACTTATACAACTTTGCCTCACAAACAAATTTGCAGCAAATACATGACGTAATTCCTCACACAACCAAGTACAACTGAATGTACACTGATACCAAGCCATGATGTGTTATTTGTAAATATATTATAGTTTATATATTTGGATATAGTGCAGTTAGTGATCACACAACCTGTTATGATTATTCCTTGCAAATATATAGCTGTGTCCTACCTTTCTAGGTTTCTTGGTCATTCATCAGTTATCTGACCAGTACTCAGAGACATGCAATGCGTAAACCAGTTTATATCATTTACCTTAAAATGTATGAGGATATTAACTAGAACCACTATGATATGCATCGCCTTCAAATTAAGGGAAATCTGGATGACACAAACAACTATAGACTGCTGTTTTGAGGGTGGGGAACAAATTGTGCTCCTGTCAAGGCACATGCAAGGGTATAATGTTCATTTGAGGGGGATGGACTCAGTCTGAGTTACTGTTATGGCACAAGCAGTAGAAGCATTGTTTTTCCTGTTGTTAGCCAGGTTGGTGTCTATTTGAGGTGCATGTATAAATAGTTTTAACCAGAAGTTAGGTACTGCATCTGGGCCTGGGGTTTAGCAGCTGTGAGTTTATCAATGATGCCTGAGTTGGAGATTGTGTCAAAAGCCTTGACTAAGTCAAGATAGGCTGTATGCAGTGATTTGCCTTCATACAGGGCTTTGGTGACTTACTCGAAGAAGTCCACCAGGTTTTAATAAACATGATCTACCCTTAACAAAGACAAATTGTGCCAAGACAAGACTTTGAAGGTCACCTATGTCTTTGTTGATAAGGTCCATGATTATTCTCTCCATGGCCAGGCAGATATGCCAAGTCAGGCTTAGGGGTCTATAGTTCCAGGGTTGGTTGATAGACCTCTTTTGTGCAAGGGAATTCATCCAGTGGTGTCACCTTTACGGATCATCCAGGGGCCAGTTAGTTTTTTGGATCATTTAAGGGGTTCTGGTGAGATCCACTTTCACGTCACGACACAAGGAAATTCAGTTGACAGACTTTGTTCTGTCAAACATTGGCTCTCATTAGACAGTGATTCATTTCATTTCAATAATGAGGTGGCATTTAGTTCAAGTTGCCACTAGCATTTAATAGATTTTTTAGTGGGATTGTAGTATGTACAAACACATCACAACACCACATGAAATAAAGGCAGTTGTGGAGTTCAGTCAAGTTTTAGAAAATTAATGACAAAAAAGAAAAAGAGAAAAAGAATAAAATCAACAAAAAAACAATAACACATTTTAATTATGCCTTTTTTAAGGCATTATTTAATTTGTTGAAACAACTATAAGTTGTAACAATGATATTATATTATGTTGTTCTAATGTTTTACAACTGAATTAATTTTTTTATATATGAATGCAAGATAGTAAGTTTACTTTCTTTTACATCATTTCCTGTTTATGGATATAAAACCAGGATGTAGGGAGGCGTCCTGGTTTTTCTGAAGAAGTCCACGATTTAATAAAGTGGAAGAAAGCTAAAGAATCATTTGCCATTGTGGTTATTCTACTCTTCGCTTCAGTCACTGTTTCAGTTTGCAAAATTCTCTGTTGCAGTCTTCTACTCTGCTGGGACAAAGCCAGTACTTAAACTGTGGTTGAACAGAGTGCCAACTGGTTTTGCTAGGTCATGATTCAGACCATTTAGTGGGCAGCCTGGGATAAGTTTCACAGAGGTTGTGTTTTTGGCCATGGAGACTGTGGTTATGAGCTGCTATTTGGATATATTAGGTAGAGGACTGGTGACAGGTATGCCTTGTGGTATGTCTGGTAGAGACAGGGGGGTGAAGTTTTCCCTAAACTGTTTGGTAGCAGGTTGGTGATGTTCTCAGGGTCAGTATGAGTGGTACAGTTCACTTCTAGTTTGGCGCAAAGCTGGCCCTTTGTTAACTAGGTTAGTAAAAGAACAAACAAAAAGTCACAAAGTGAACCAATGATAAAGTAGAGCCAACAGCAAAATCATGAAATTCCAGAAACTAAAGAAGGTTCCACAGCGTTGCACCAATGTAGTTTTAATTATTAAAAGTACATTGGTACAACACTGTGGAACCTTCTTTTGTTTCTGGAATTAACTAGGTTAGTCCCAGTAGGCTACCAGGGGAAATTGAGGTGGTATTTATACTGTTATATGCCCACACATGCTAGGATAGTTCCACAGTAATTAAATATGGCATACAGAGTAGACCATAAAATTATACAGAAGAAGGATTCTAGTACCTCTGGAAAGTGACCACATGCATGAGTTGGCCTGTCAGATTTTTGGAAAACATAGATAACAAAGGCTGTTTCCTGCAATGAATATGAATCCTTTCATGAAAGACACATATTCCTTGTTTTAATATCATCCAAGGCACATGAATCATGCTACGTCTCTGCTAAACTGTATAGCAGAAGGAGGGCTCATGCTGAAACAACATTCTCTGAAGCACTAACACCATATGCTGTGTAATAAGCCAATGCAAATGTCCTGCTGCACAAAGGTGGAAACAGTATAAACACACCCTGAAAAACTGCAACAGTTGCAATAAACAGTGTAAAGCTGCCCTTTTACTAAAACTAAACTATTGTGATATGTAGAATGGCAGAATAACATAAAAGCATCTGCAAAGGCATCTTGTAAGGTGGAAACATAAAATGATGCCTGACAACACTGTGTTGGTGAAGGATGCTGTGCATTCTATTCAGGTGTGGCCTAAATGTCATATTCAAGCATTTCATCCATTGCTTTTTTAGTAAGGGATAGCAATTATGCCAACACAATATACTGTAAATGGTTCTCATGAGCAATGGTGTTGATGGGTGCACAACTCCACTACAATGAAATCACCATGCCTTACCCTTTTGGTGATTCACATGTAAACTTCAGATCATGTGTCAGATCTCTCTAGTAAAAACAATGCCATGTGTGGCAACTACTTCAATTCAGTTTTCTATTTTCCATTCATGCAATGTTTATACAAATAACCCAAATCTTGGAAATAGCCCTGTGCCACACTGCTGGTACAAAATCAGAGGAAAAGGAAATAGGGAAAGGAATCCTCAGAAATGCTGATGACCCAGATCATAACATTATAGAATCATAGTAAGTTCCAGACACTGAGTGTTGTGACCAAAACGTCTTGCCATTTCCTACCCCACACTGTACATGTGACACATCTCTCAACTTTTCCACTTTGGTTGGTACATGTCAGCCTTCAACTTTCACAGACAGGTTGCCATGAAATACCAATCAGCCCCTTAAACATACGATTCGTGCAAGCGGCAGCCTTTTTTTTCTTTGGCATGCAGCAGCATCATGGGGCAGGTTACAGACAGCCAATCAAGTAAGGAAGCAAAAGCATCTAGGGGTGAGAGGTCCAATGGTAGCTATCAGAGAGAAGTCTTTGTTACTTTAAGAGATTTTGGAAGGTCAGCATAACATCCATTAAGACATCTGATCTCACAGTTCCTCAGTGCATCAGTGCCTGACCTGTGGAGAGAACAGACAACAAAGGCCATAGAGAGAAAGCCTTCCACAGTGTAGTTTCTGTATTCATTTCTTTATTTCCACTTGTTAACCATATGAGTGAACCGGTCAACTGACCCTTTTTATAGGTTCGCAGACTTGTATATATACTAGGCCAGTTTTCTCAAACTTTTCTGATCATGGCCCACTTGGACAAAGCACATAACTCAGTGGTCCACTAGCCCATTCCATAAATCACATGATTTAAAGACAGGTCACATTTTGAGTACTGACATGTGTAAGCTCTCAATCCTGACATACTAATTTAATGAATAATTTTCCCCGGTAACCCCTTCATTAGTTTGTATTGTGTATGCATAAGCACTAAAATGACGCAATAAATTATTTTGCCAGATGCTGACTTCAGCAGTCTGACCATGTATGCCCAAGCACTTCCCTGATACATGAATGAATGATTTCCCCAAGCAACATCTTCATTACTATGTCCACAAGCACTGAAATGAAACATTCACCCAAGCGACCCCTTCAGTAAAATGTTGAGGTATGTCCAAAAACCAAAATTAAATGTTTGCCCAAATGACCCCATGAATAACACAAGTACAAGTATGAAAATGAAACATTCATCCAACCGACCCCTTCAGTAACATAAGTACATGCACCAGAATGAAACATTCACCCAAGCAACCCTTCAGTAAAATGCTGAGGTATGCCCACAAACCAAAATGAAATGTTTGCCCAAGTGACCCTTCAATAATACAACTACAAGCACGAATATGAAACATTCACCCATGCGACCCCGTCAGTAAAATGCTGAGGTATGTACAAATACCAAAATGAAACATTTGCCCAAGTGACACATACCTAACAAGCATGCAGTCTTGGTGAAGTACTGACTTCAAATAACAGACTTCCCACGCAGCACAGCAAAGAGCACAGACAGAATTGATATTTTAGGCAGGGTTTCTCCTTTGGTTTCTGACTCGCTGCTGAATCTGTGCTGATTGGTTATCTCAGCTTGCATTTGCAAGCTGAGATTAGCCATTCAGATTCAAGAAAGGAGGGCTTATTGCAGCAACACATCTAGACAGAAGACAAAGCCATTTAATTCATAAAAAAAAAAAAAAAAAAAAAAAAAAAAAAACAGACAGTGAAAAGGACAGACATATTTATTATTAACTCTCAAGGACCATCAGGAAATCCCCACGGCCCACCAGTGTGTTGCAGACTGCACGTTGAGAAATGCTCTACTAGGCTAACAACCCATCTGGGCCTTTATAAGCCTAGCCATATAACCCAACCAAAATGTTCACATGTAACATGGGTGTCTATTTGGAGAAGTATATTAGGAGATTACTAAAGGTTTAATGTGGAATATGTTAGTTAGGGAATATTTACTGCTGGCCTCTTTATATATAAGACATGGGGGCCAGACCGGGGGTGAATATTCGATTTCACATCCAATGGCCAGGGTTATGTTTGAATAAGGTTAGGGATGGACTATGCTCAACATGGATTGGGAACCTGTTCCAGAGCATGGGGATCCTTTGAGACACATATCTGTCTTGCCAGCATATTCTATTGCTGCAAGCAAAGCTTAAATCCTTGGATGTAGTGCTTCTGGTGATATTTGTTTTGCAGATGCAAAAGGACTTTTTGCTGGATCTGAGGATGCCTTATATGCCAGACATAGATCACCTCTCAGTAACCTGTAGGAGATGGAATATAGAGATAAGACTTTAAGGGAATCTGTATAGGGCAATGTGTTAATACCCTGGATTCTCTTGGTGCGAAACACCTGTAGGCATTACAACTGTTGCATATGCCTAGTCAGGTGCATGCCAAAAGGGGCATTGTACTCAGTGGTGCATCTGATAAAGGCTGAGTAAAGTGGTACTATAACTTCCATGGACCTGGATGCCATACTCTTACCTATAAGTTGAACAATGTAGAATGATTTTCTTACTACCTTGGAAATGTGCTGGCCAGAGGCCATATTGCTGTCAACATAGCTCTCAGATCCCTAACTACTACGTCAACACTTAGACGTATCTTATAGATGGAATCTAAACCTCACCACAGCAATAAATAGGACATTCTGGAGGGATAGATTCCTGTCCCAGAGACTTCCCATGCTCTGGAACAAGATTCCAATCTACATTAGGCAGAGCTCCTTGCTAACCCTCTTCAAGAGAAACCTTGACGAGTGGATGGAAATCAGAAAGTTTACCCTAGGGATCACTTCAATGGCTCTGCTGGACAGAAGTGCAGGGAACTAATCTAAGGGGGTGGCGAAAGCCAACACATTCCAGCTAGTCTTATAAATGCCTTTGGGCAGATAGCCTAGTACCTACCTATGAACCTATGAATAATTAATCTGGGTGGGCTTTTCCCAAAAAGGAACTATAATGCACTTCTTGGCACTGGATTTTAATCCATACTGTTGGCACCAGTCATTTGTCTTTGTTAGACTCTGTTGTGGGACATTAGTCTTATGGGGGAATTCACGATAGCACCCAGTTTGGAGTTGTCTGCATACTTAGTGAGCTAGAGGCCATTGATATTAACCTTGACCTCAGAGAAGTAGATGCCATACAGGAGTGGGCCTAGCGCTGAGCCCTAAGGTACTCGACTGGTGACCAGTTTCTTGGTGGAGGTGGTCTCACCAATCCTGAATTCTCTCAGCCCTCTTCCATATTGGTGAGTACTAAGTCCAGTATGTCTGAAGTTCTGGTTGGAATTTGCACTATCTGGTCAAGAGTATTTCTGCTAATACAGTCCAGAAAATGTTTTGCCTGCATGATGGAGATAGTGTATGTTTCCCAGTCTATAGAGGAGTAACTGAGGTCCCTCATGAATAGGGTATTTGGTTGGATGATGACTGTCTCCAGCAAGTCTAGGTGTGAGTTATGGGATTCTTGGGACATAGATAGTGACCTACAGCTTGCTAGGATATGGTAAGGGACTTCTATTGTCTTGTTATTGTATTGTTATTACCTATATCTATTGTGATATGCATGTGGATATACTCCAGGGTATCACCCTGATTAAACAACCTAAATGTTATTTATTGCTAATGTAGCTCGAGACACATCCACCTTTAGTCCATGTCTGATGGTCAAAATGTGTGGAAGGCACTGAAGGCTTACACTACTGGAGTACCTTCTACTGCTTTAAATCCTGTTTCAGTAACAGCACAGATGTTTATGTTCCCCAGAGTGAGGAGAGCTTGTAGGCTGTGCAATTTCTTGTTCAGGTTCCTAAAATTGAGCAGTAAAACCCTTAGCTTCCTTTGGATTTTATTTGCTAAGTTAGCAGTTTTGTCAAATATGGCATTATCTAAAAAAGGCTCTGAGGGGATCGATAATTTTTTAGCCAACATCTGGAACCCCAGAGGACTCTAAAGCTGACAAAAAATGAATCCCATTGGAATGACACCAGAAACTAAGACAGATGATAAAGTGAATCATTTTTTGTTCATACTGTAGCATCATCATTGTTGAAGGTACAACGCTGCATAAAACAAAGTACATGCCTGTCTGAAACACATATTCAAAGAGACCCATAATGTCTCTCTTCATGTAGCCCAGTGAGGTACATCTCAGGTCATTTACACTGACATGGCCTCTGACAGAATCACACTGGTACCTGTGGTATAGTGACCTGAGTGTGGACAGAACCTGAAGGATCCTCACACCAGGTAAGCAACTGACCATTAACTTCTCCTTGTTCACTCCAGTGAGTGGGGCATCTGTGTGCCAGACAATGGAGTCCCCTATGACAAAAGTCCTGGATAGTGGGACATCTGTGTGTCAGACAATGGAGTCCCCTATGACAACAGTCCTGGATAGTGGGAAATCTGTGTGTCAGACAATGGAGTCCCCTATGACAAGGGTCCTGGATAGTGGGACATCTGTGTGTGAGACACTGGAGTCCCCTATGACAAGAGTCCTGGATAGTGGAGCATCTGTGTGTCATACAATGGAGTCCCCTATGACAAGAGTCCCGGATAGTGGGACATCTGTGTAGCAGACACTGGAGTCAGACATCTGTGTGTCATACAATGGAGTCCCCTATGACAAGAGTCCTGGATAGTGGGACATCTGTGTAGCAGACACTGGAGTCCCCTATGACAAGAGTTCTGGATAGTGGGGCATCTGTGTGTCAGACACTGGAGTCCCCTATGACAACAGTCCTGGATAGTGGGACATCTGTGTGTCAGACACTGGAATCCCCTATGACAAGAGTTCTGGACAGTGGGACATCTGTGTGTCATACAATGGAGTCACCTATGACAAGAGTCCTGGATAGTGGGACATCTGTGTGTCAGACAATGGAGTCCACTATGACAAGAGTCCTGGATAGTGGGACATCTGTGTGTCATACAATGGAGTTCACTATGACAAGAGTCCTGGATAGTGTGGCATCTGTGTGTCACACAATGGAGTCCACTATGACAAGTGTCCTGGATAGTGGGGCATCTGTTTGTCATACAATGGAGTCCCCTATGACAAGAGTCCTGGATAGTGGGACATCTGTGTGTCAGACAATGGAGTCCACTATGACAAAAGTCCTGGATAGTGGGACATCTGTGTGTTATACAATGGAGTCCCCTATGACAAGAGTCCTGGATAGTGGGGTATCTGTGTGTCAGACAATGGAGTCCACTATGACAAGAGTCCTGGAAAGTGGGACATTTGTATGTCAGACAATGGAGTCCCCTATGACAAGAGTCCTGGATAGTGGGACATCTGTGTGTCAGACAATGGAGTCCCCTATGACAAGAGTCCTGGATAGTGGGGTATCTGTGTGTCATACAATGGAGTCCACAATGACTAGTGTCCTGACTAAAGTGTTTGCTTGCCTTATGGTCTTCGTACTTGGGGGTCCATTGTGTGAACCTTTAGCAATGACTTGGGCTCACAGTTAACAAGAATTTACATAAATTTGCATAAATTAAACATATAGTTTTACAGGTTAGCAAATTAATACAACAAATCTAAAGTACATAATTATACAATTGGGCAGTTAATAAATCTATATACACTACAGTGAGGGAATAATAACATAAGCAGAATATACTAACATATTTATATACAATATAGGTTCATAGGTTCATAAGAGGTTACTAAGTTAATGACCCTAGAGCCCTTACAAGCCTAGCCATATTTATACCAACTTGCCCCAGTTGTCAGTGGTTATGTGAGTGAAGTTCATAGAGGTAAGAGTCTATGGTTCTTAATACTGACTTCCTCTGTCCTGGACGAACATGGTCACCACCCCAGGAGTGAATTTGCGGTCATCCATTCATTGATCTAGGTTGCGTTTGAAGAAGGTCAAAGAGGGGCTGTACCACATAGAAGGATTTCCTTACTACAGTGGATACATGGTGGTCAAATTTCAGATTGCTATCAACCTGAGTATACAGATCATGTACTACTCAGTCTACACTTAGGGGGATGTTGTCTATAATGTAATTAGCAGGGATGTCACCTTTCCCAAAGGGAATAATAATGCTTTTTTTTTTTTTTTTTTTTTTTTTGCAATTAGCTTTAATCTGTGGCTATGGCACCAATCATTTGTCTGTGTAACCCTGTCTGCAGTATATTAATGTAATTGGGGCACTCAGTGATTGCTCCCAGTTTGTAATTGTCATTGAACTTAGTCAGCAACAAGTAGTCCAAGTTTGCTGGCTTTCTGAGAAGTAAATTCTGAACAGTAAGAGGCCCAGCACAGAAACCTGTGATATGCTACTGGTGATAGGCCTTTTGTTGGAGGTGAAGTTGCCCACTTTGACAGCACGTGTCCTATTGGTGAGCCAGTTGGCTACCCATCTGGTATTATGGGGTTAATTCCCAATTGGGAGAGTTTCTCTATAATACCTGAGTTGGGGATTGTGTCAAATGCCTTGGCTAGGTCAAGATAGGTGGTATGCACTGTCTTTCCTTTGTCCGGGGCCTTGATGACTTTCTCAAAGAAGTCAACCATGTTAAATAGGCATGATCTGCCGTTAATAAATCCAAACTGGGTAGGGTCCAGAGTTTGGAAATTACCTATGTCCTTATTAATAAGGTCCATAATCATTCTTTTCCTGACCTTGCAGATGAGGCTAGTGAAGCTTATGGACCTATAATTCCCAGGGTTGGTTACTCTTTGTGCAGAGAGATTACTGTTTCTGTCCTCCATTCAGCCAGATCATAGCCAATTCTCAGGGTGTGGATAAATAGGGACCCAAATGGATCTGCTAGGCCATGTTCTCATTTGTTTAAAAAGCAATCTGGGATGTCGTCTGGTCCCATTGATCCCATGTTTTTTGCCTTGGAGCGTGGTGAGATGACATAACCTGCTCACTTGAGATAATAGGTTAAAGACCACTGGCAGGAATCATTTGGGGGATGAGTGGAAGGGGGTGAAGTTTTCTTCAACCTTTTCAGCTAGCAGGTTGGCTATTACCTCCAGATGAGTATAGGTGGTGCCATCTACAACCAGTTCGGCACATAGATGGGTATTCCCTTTTAGATTTTGGACATAAGTAAAGAATGCCTTGTGATTATCCTTTTCTAAGCAGGCTATTTTTGCTTTGTAATTAACTTTGGAGGACATGACAAGATCTCTAATTTGTTTGCTTAAGCTACAGAGGGATTTCTTCCTCTGCTGAGCCAGTTATCTCTTGTTCTTGGACATTAGTTTCTATCTCTTGTTGAAAAGCCTGTTTATACTAGGGGGACCACCAGGGTGGCTTGTTTTTTTGGCAAGACCTGGATTTAATCCTGTCAGATAGAGCCAATTCCATGCAACTGCTTAAGTGGTTGTACAGGGCATTGGTGTACACCCCTGCATAAGGGTCTGTGTTATCTACATTTAAGGGGGCTTTGAAACATCTTATACCATCACTTAGTTGGAGGTAATTTGTTTTAGAAAAATTCTTATAGGTTCATAGGTTCATAGGTAGGTGCTAGACTATCTGCCCAAAGGCATTTATAAGCCTAGCCAGAGTGTGTTGGCTTTCGCCACCCCATTGATTAATTAACTGATCTTCTGTCAAGCAGAGCCAATGAAGTGATCCCAGGGGTGTATTTTCTGTTTCCCATCCACTCGTCAAGGTTTCTCTTGAAGAGTGTTGGTGAGAGGCTCTGCCTGATGTAATTTGGAATTTTGTTCCAAAGCATGGGAGTCTCTGTGACAGGAATCTATCCCACCAGCATGTTCTATTTATTGTTGAGGTTTAGCTCACTAAAGCGCGTGGCTCGCAGTGACTTGGGTTTCTTTAGGTGGAGCATGTCCATCAATTCTGAGTTGGACATGGCTTTGTAAGTCAGACAGAGATCACCTCTGACTAAGCGATATGCCACTGAGTACAGCTAGAGTTTTTTCAGTTAGGCTGCATTGGACATATGCTTGAGGCCAGTAATCCTCTTGGTGAGGTACTTTTTTGGTCTCTCCAGCTGTTGGAAGTGTCTTGTGAGGTACATCCCTAATGGGGCATTGTACTCTATGATGGGTCTGATGAGTGATGAGTAGAGGGGCACTATAACCTCTTTATTTCTAGATGTGAACCATTTAGTAATTAGATGGGCCACATAGAAGAATTTCCTAACTACTTTGGCAATATGATTGTCAAAGGAGAGATTACTATCTACCTGGGTCCCCAGCTCTCTTATTACCTCTTCTGTATTAAGGGGGCTGCCACCTATGTGGTAATTCATGGCTGTTTTGTTTTCCCAAATGGGATGTCTATGCATTTTTTGGCATTTAGCTTGAGGCCATGACTTTGACACCAGGTGTCCGTCTCAGTAAGGCCCTTTTGGAGGATGTCCCTGCAAACCGGAGAGTCAATTATGGCTCCCAGTTTACAGTCATTGGCGAACTTGGTTAGCCATAGTCCTCCTGTGTTTGCCTGTACTTCTGAGAAGTATATGCTGAACAGTAGGGGTCCCAGGACCGGGCCTTGCAGGACACCACTTGTGACTGGTTTAGAGTCGGACCTGGAGCCCGCTATTCTTACCGTGTGAGTTCTGTATGTAAGCCAGTTGGCAACCTATCTCGTGATGTAAGGGTTTATGTTCAGGCTGGTGAGTTTTTCTGTAATACCTGAGTGGGGAATGGTGTCGAAAGCCTTGGCAAGGTCAAGGTAGGCTGTGTGAACCACCTTTCTCTCATCTATGGCCTTGGTGACTGTCTCAAAGAAGTCAACCAGGTTTAGTAGGCATGATCTCCCCATAACAAAGCCGAATTGGGTCGGGTCAAGTGTTTGGAGGTTCCCAATGTCTTTGTTAATTAGTTCCATGATGATGCACTCCATAGCCTTGCAGACCAGGCTAGTCAGGCTTATGGGGCAATAGTTACCAGGATCAGTTGTGACCCCTCCTTTGTGAAGAGGAATAACCATTGCTGTGCACCATTCTATGGGCACGTAGCCTGTGGAGAGGCTGAGGTTGAACAGTGTATTTAGTTGGGGGGGTTAGTTTATTCTGTAGTTCATGCAAAACTCTACCTGGGACACTATCTGGTCCCATTGACGCTGTGTTTTTGGCTTTTGAAAAGGCTGTTTTCACCTGTGCATCTGTGATTTTTGGGACACTACACTTTTCCGGTATTGTTGTGGGCCCTTTTGGAGGTGAGAGAGGGGTGAAGTTTGCACTGAATATATCTGCTAGGATGTTGGCAATCTCAGTAGATTCAGCATATTTTATGCTATTTTTGCACTAGTTCAGTGCATATCTGCGAGTTGCCACTTAGATTCTTAACATAGCTAAAGAAGGCTCTGTGGTTATTTTTTGAATCCTTAGCTATTTTTCTTTCGAAGTTAGCCTTGGATGATTTCATGAAGGACCTTAGTTTCTTATTGATACTTATCAGGGATGTCTTTTTTTCTTGGGTTTGCTTTTTTTCTGAACTAGTTTCCTCCTTCTATTGTATAGCCTGTTCACCAAACTGGTTTCCTTCCCTTAGAGGAGTGAGTCTTGGTTTTGCTAGGGATGACATGATCCATGCATCCTTTTAGGTGCTCATACAGTGCATTTGTAAAGGTTTCTGCTTTGTGGGCAGCGTTATCCTTTAGTGTGGGGGCTGTGAAACTTACCACCTCTGTCTTAAGTAAGGTGAAGTTTGCTTTAGAAAAGTTTTTTACTGTGGTTTCCTTAGTTGGGGGTGGTGGTGGGGTGTGGACATCCCGAGTGATTAGTTTATGGTCTGATCTAACCAGTGACGGGTTGACTTCCGGTGTGGAACACCTGTCGCCCATGTTGGTGATGACCAGGTCCAATATGTTTTCACCTCTGGTAGGGGAGTTTACCAGCTGATCCAGGGCATTTGAGTTTATGAATTCTAGGAAGCGCTGGGCCCTAGGAATTTGTACTTGAGTAGCTTTCCCAGTGAATTGTAGGGTAATTGAAATTGCCCAATATCAGAGTGTTCGGTAGGACCTTCATGTTTTCCAGTGTCTCCAGAAAGGTGGAGTGATGGTCCTGGGTCATGGAGGGTGATCTGTAGCAGGCCACAATTTGCATTGCAGATTTTCCAGATGTTAGTTGCACATGGATGATCTCAGAGGTATCATACTGTGCCACTAACCTGGAGATATAGGTATCCTTGATGAATATGGATACACTCCCTCCGCCCGGTAGTGCTGGGGTGCTCTCTGGAACCTTGAACCAGGTTTCAGTTACTGCACAGATGTCGACATTCTCCATACTGAGGAGTGCTTTGAGTGCATGCATTTTGAGATTTAAACTCTTGGCACTGAGTGGCATAACCCTCAGTTTTTTGTTAATTGTGCTGTTTATGGAGGTGGGTTTGACTTTTGAGCCTTGCCTAAAAAAGGCACTATGAGGGCAGCAAGATCCTTGGCCAGTATTCAAAAGCCTAGAGGTGACAGGTGCAAGCTGTCTCTTGCGAAGCTACGTGGCTTATCGAGCATGTCGTCCCAGGCTGACAGAACCTGGATCCCCTTTGAATGACACCAGAAGCTTAGCCAATTGTTGAAACTGATCATTTTTTCTTTATACTGAGGTATCATTCTTGGTGAGGGCAGGATGCTACTCAGGGTCATATCAGCATGGGCTGCATGATCAGAGAGCTCTTCCATGTCTCTTTTCATGTAGTCCAGGGAGGTACATTTCAGGTCATTCACACCAACATGAACAATGACAGAGTCATATTTGTACTTGTTCTGGAGTGACCTGAGTGCTTGTGTTATGTGGCAGATTCTGACTCCCAACAGACAGCTAACAGTAACCTTCTACTTGTCCAGCCTAGGGAGTGGAACATCATTATGCCTGCCTATAGAGTCACCTATTACTAGTGTGTTAGGTATGTTACTTTGCCTTAAGGACTGTGATTGTGTGGCACACTGATTTTGTGTTTTATGTGTTGTCTGGTTTGTAACGGGAAGTGCAGGTTGTTCAGGTGTCTGCTTTGGAGGTCTCTGATGCTTTTGCAGGTTTATATTTAGAGCCTTCAAATATGATTTTGTGTATTTATGTGTATTTTTTGCCAGTACTGTTTTAGTAGGTCTGTGTGCGGCTGGAGGTGTGGTGCAAGTGTTAAACTTCTCCTCTTGACTGTCTGTTCCAGTCTTGAGTGAAGACAGCTTAGCTTCCAGTTTGGCTGTATAATTGCATCTCTTGCATATGTTAGTGTGTTGTGGGAGGAGGAGAGGGTTATCTGTGTACATGAGGCAAACATCTTTGAGCTTGATGGGGCATCTGGCCTTATAATTGCATCGAAAGATACAAATGTATGGTCTGATCTTACCAAGGAGGACATCACATTGGGGGTCCAATGCTCTCCCAAGTAAGTGACTACTATGTGCAGGACATTTGAGTCTCTTATGGGTGTGCTGACTAGCTGTTTCAGAGCATTTGCATTGACAAAGTCCAAGACCTCTGAGCCAGCATGTTTGTAGTTGTGTATGTTTTCTAATCAATGGTAGTGTAATTAAAATTGCCCATGAGTAAGGTGTTGGGCTGTATGACAAGTAACTCCAGTAAGTCCAAGTGTGCGGTATACTTTTCCTGTTTCATGGTGGGGACCTATAGCAAATTATGATGTGGTAGGGGTCTTTGCCTGTAGGTAATTTGAAATGAAGTAGCTGAAGAGAATCATACTGTTCAACCAGACTCAAGGTGTACTTATTCTTAATGACAATAAATACCCCTCCTCCTTTGGTTCTTTCATGCTCAGTTTGTAGTCTGAATGTATGGAAACATTGTAGCCCTGCATAGTCGGGGTGCTTCTTATGCTGTTGAACCATGTCTCAGTGACTGCATATATGTCGGCATCTTCTAAACTGAGGAGTGCTTCCAGGTAGTTCAGTTTCTTGTTTAGACTCTTAGCATTAAGCAGCAGTATTTTGAGTTTATTTAGATAGGATTTTGTTATGTTAGGAGGTTGGTTATTTTGACACTGCCTAAAAAAGGTACAATAGGGGTGGCTAATGTCTTTGCCAGTATCTGAAAGCCTAGAGGAGACAGGTGCAGACCATCTCTGGCAAAACAGCATGGCCTGTCGATCGTGTCTTCCCAGACTGACAGATATTGGATCCCTTTGGACTGACACCAGAAGCTATGCCAATTGCTAAAGTCAATAATTTTTTTTGTATTGTGGCATCATCCTTGGAGAAGATGGAATGCTGTTTAAGGCTAGCCTTATAACTGCCTATGACACATAATCTGAGAGCTCAGTCATGTCTCTCTTCATATAGTTTAGTGAGGTACATCTCAAATCATTCAACCCCACATGTACTATGACAGAGTCCTACTGATAATTTTGGGTGAGTGACTTCAGTGCTTTAGTGACTTGACAGATCCTGGCACCTGACAGGCAGCTAACTGTAACATGCTCCAGCCAGGTGAGGGAAACATCCATGTGTCTTACAATGGAGACACCTATGACCAGTACATTAGGTTTTGTGGTGTTATGCCTTATAGGCATATTTGTTGAGACACTGTTGTATGTGTTATTTCGTGTTGTAGTTGTTTTTTTTTTTTCACTGTTATGTGTGTAAGTCATTTCCTTTTAGGTGGCCTCTAATAATTTGGTAAGTTATTAGTGAATACCGCTTATGTGTGTTTATGTGTCATGTGCTTATTTAGTGTGGAAGTATGTATGTGCTGACCACCTCTTTGGCATTTAATTTGTCCTTATGTGAGAGTCTTCCCTCCAATTACATAGTGTAACTACATCTCTTACATAAAGTATTTGTTTGTTTCAGGGGTAAGTAGTTGTTAGTATAGATGAGACAATTACTGCATTGCCCCAGGATGAGCATGTCTGTCAGGTTGGCCAGAGAGATGATGGGAAACTGCCCATCCATGATAGCAGGCATTTACTGTATGTTTTATTAAGAAAGAGAATGGGTTTATTTGACAGGACTGTGCTGGTAGCACAGAGGATATAAGAGGTACCTTACTTTGGTAGGCTAAGGATAATCAATAAGGCAAAGCTACTAAGTGCGCAAATGAGATGCCCCTAGAGCAGCAGAAAAGCTTGGAAGGGTTTCACTGGCATCTGTTTAGGGAAAAAAAACTGAGCTTCTGGGCTTTTACATCTATACAAGAGCAATGTTAACTGCTGCTGCACAAAGGGCTGCACCACGCAAATGCAAGGCTTAAATACGAGCAAAGAGAAGCAAATTTTAAGCTAACTAGTAATCAGGACAGCAAACAGTAAGCCTTCCACCAGCAATCCCCAACTCAGACAGGTTAAATTAGCACACTTCTGCCACAAGGGTGCAGAAAAACAAAGCAATATTTTTTTTTGAAACTGCTAAAGTATAGTCACAGTATATAAGTGAAGTAAAAAAATATACTTAGACTCCTTTTGTGTTTTTCCCAGCTCAGATAGACCAGGTAAACATCTACTGCCACCAGATGAATAATCCCAGTCCTCCTAATGTAAAAGCACAGTAAAGGAGTGTCCAGAGTTAAAATTGTCCCACAAACAAACTTAAAAGATAAAAGATATGAAATGCTACCACAAACAAACTATAGGATATGAATAGAGAAGTGTATTTTAAATAACTTATAAAAGTATGATTGTTTAGTAAAAGTCTATAGTTTGTATAAATGAGCCAAGATCCACTCAATTGTATGGAATTTATAAAGGCACTACAAACAAGATAAGCTGATTAATAAGCCCCCAGCCAAAAAAACTACATTCAGAAATCTCATGTGTTTCTCCAACCAAAACAGACCAGGCTACCTCTCAGTGCACTAGATGGAAAATCCATTGACCTCTTGATGTAAAACAAAGTGCCTGCTATTGTGTAAAGATACACTACTTTATCAAACAGCTAGCTAGCTAGATAATGAATTCAGAGAAAGTACATCAGAGAGGCAAAATGCAATATAAGCACAAGGAATGGCAAATAAATAATTCAAGAATTGTAGAAAGGGAGGAGCTTCATAAATTCAATTTTCACTAAAGGTGGGCAGCTTTAAATCACCAGGTTTAAAAAGAAGATCAAAGAAGGGCAGGGTGGATTGGAAAAACTAACAGGGAATTACAAACAGTGCTTTAGTTTATGCAAGCTTGAAATCTTTTCAGATAAAGACAAAGTCCAATAAATTCACATTTCACTGCATATTAAGTAAGTATCACTCAAACAATTTAACCAGTGAAAACACACGCGAAATGTGCAGCCTAGCTAATTTAAGTGTCTGTCTCTCACATACAACAAACCCCCCTAGCCAAGCAAATTTGTTAAAACAGAAAACAAAATGGAGCAGGTTGTCTATATTCTCCTTTTTTAGTTTTTCCTTTCTGGTCTTATCTTCCGTACATCTTCAAGATTATCTCTACTAAACATACTGTATGAACAACAAACAAATGTTACTACCTGCTATACTTTTAATTGTATGTCTAAACCACTATGCTTATGTAAATATTTTATGCAATCATATGTTATTGCCTGCTATATTTTTATAACTGAATGTGTAAATATCTTATGTATAGTATGCTAGCAATTTTTCTGGAGCTTTTCTCCCCAGGTCTCCACTGAAAACAGACAGCTCTGTCCAGTTGGACCTCCATGGTAAACAAACTGAAAATAAAAATAAAACAAAAGTTTGGACTTACCTATTTTATTAACTTATAACTGCTGCCACAGGAACAACTGCATGAGTTACATATTTGCATCTGAGCTTCAAATCCATGGAGGTTATTTAATGTAAAATATGCATGAGTTCAGTTTCCATACCAACTATCATTTGTTCATGTCAATCCGCATTTCACTTTGGTCATTTGTGCTTCCAGCCTGTTTTAGAAAGAAAAATAAGTACATTGATTTCCACTCCCCCCTCTTGAAGTATTGAGTAAATGTACCATGTTAGAGAATTCATTCACCACTGTACATCAGATGAAATTAATAAAAAATATGCCTTTACTTGAATCAGAGTGGCAGCAGCACTATGAAATGTCAAGTCCTACTAGAGAAAGATGTCCGGGATAGTGATTGTCTGCTTGAAACTGCAATAACATTAAATGTGGTTTCATTTTCTGCAATCTAAACTCAGCAATATGTGGACTGTTTTGTTTAAGAAATGAAATTTTGTCTAATCATGTGCAGCTAAGTGTTTCTGTATCCAGCACCTGTCATTCTAGACTTGGACCAACTCGATGCACAAAACATGCTGTCATGGTAATAGATACAGACTCTGACACATACAATCAATGTTATTTCCCAGGTGTTACTTCACAGGGTAGTGTTTTCTATCAAACTAATAAATGTCGAATGTTCAAGGCTCTGTAGGGAAAATGTTGAATTAAATAGCTGCCCCAGAATTTCGTCACTTCCCTAAATTCTCTTGCTTGAAGCTAGATATTTCTTAGAGTTATGGATATGTATTAGTGTGGCTTGTTTTTCTTAGTTGCAGTTCATTCTCTGTAAACTCACTGGTCATCAGTTACATGCAGAAACTTCTGACTTTCTCTAGTTGTATTAGTCCTGTTCATTGCTTTGCAAATGTAAAGTTTGCATTTGTTTATCTGATATTCTATCTACACACAACAAGACCCAATTTTTACATCTAGTCACATGCCAAGTCCTGTGTGTTCAGCCATAGTTTCAAAATTAACTTTGGAGATCCACTCTCTCACGTCTGTACTCTGTTTCCATAAGCTGTAGCAATATGTTGAATGATACTGCTATAATGAAAGCAAAATGGTCATTCAGCTATATGCATTTGCAAAAAGTCTTTCTAAAATCAAGAGCACACCTCAGGCCAGATTCCAAAAGCTCAGTGTAGTGACTGTAGGATAGCAGACACCATCTCAACTTAACACACCAAACCCTATGCTCCAGGGTTACATTATCCAGAGCATTGGGTTCAACCAATTCAATATCTTGAAATGTCAAAGTAATTAATTGAATGGAGTGCCACTGTACCCAGACAAAGTAATGAGATTATTTAGCATACAATGTCATTTAATCTCATCACCAATGCTGAGTATAGGGCTGAAACTGCCCAAAGACTACAGAGAGAAGCTGAGCTCAGCAAATCTTTTCAGGCACAGGTGCCCCATTTATATTTCAGACATGGTAATGCAGGTTGGGAGCCTGTATGCATGAGCAGAACACATCTATGACACTGTTCAAAAGGAACCTGGACAAGTAGATGGGGCGCTCCTGGACATGGGAAGTCATTAATAGATACAATCTTGGGTATTAACTAGATTATCTATGGTATTACATTTCAATTAAATGGCTAGGCTTGAAATAACCTCTGAGTCAATAGCCTAGTAACCTCCTATAATCCTATCATCCTATGACATATACAGATGGAGCCACATCACCATGAGGTCATTCAGAATAACAGCTACATCAGTAAGGCAGACAGTTGAATGCAGGTGTTATGACCAGCATTGCTGTCATGCATTTATTAATCATATCTAAGAAGAGGAATAACTATGTGGACCTACTATGTTCCCATGGATTTAAATCTATTGTTAGCATGAAACAGTGTGAGACATCTCCAAGGGAGTTCAGGAAACACAGTGCAGTAGGAGCAATTGTAAATGCATTCCAGACCAAGTCTCCCCCACCCATAGCCGGCCTTAGGCATAGGCTAACTAGGCAGCCGCCTAAGGCGCTGCTCTAGTAGGGGCACTTTTCTAGTCATCTAGATGGTGTAGGTAGACCAGGATGGGGGCACAATGTGGTGCTGGGGGGTGCTGTGGAGACCTTATGCCTAGGGCACCAGATGAGCAAAGGCCGGTCATGCCCCCACCCACCTCCTGGCATCTGAAGCACATCTGCACAAGCAGTCTGACTTCCCTCAAAGTACTGCCTGCAGTACCAGTTTCTACAGGTGGAGCTGGCACTTGGCCAACAAGTCCCAAGTTGCTTCAAATAAGTCCTCCATTTAATCAACCTTGTAAATGTTTGAACATGGCAAGTGTACAATGTTGACTTTGATTGGAGTAGGGATTCTAATTCTCCTTTTTGAGTCAGGTGTAGGACTCTGCCAGCCCCCATTAGCACACACTGAACTTGTAGTTACACAGGGAATGTGATTGGATGAGCACACTTTGTATGCAGGTATTCCATAGGACATAGGAACAGCATGGCTGATTTCTTAAACTACCTAGTAATGAGATGTTTTAAATGGGCAAACCGCTTGAACTAATTCTTGAAAATAATTTCTTCCTTTTAAACAAAAAAATATTACACATATCTGGTGTGGCTGTGGGAGAGATTATGGCTAACGGTTATGCAAATCTTTTATGTACCAATGGGAAGATTTGGACATAGACATTTTCAAGAAATTTGAAGAGACCTGAAACAGGAAGATTAGGTACAAGGATTTACAAAAAGGAAGCCAGTGGGAATTCCTTTGTTCATTACAGCAGTGCACATCCAAAGGACCCAAAATTGAACATAGCTAGATGCCAGATGATTAAGGTTGTGAGGCTAACCTGTGAAGAAACAAATTTTGAACAAATGGAAACATTTCAGTACTTAAATATAAATTTCAAGAAATGAATCTGAAAGATTGACCTGAAACTAGGAATGCTACACTTTATCTGACAGCCAGCAAAGCTGTATATGTGCCTGATGTCTTGATTGTGAGGAAGTGAAAAATAAATAATGTAGTTGCAATAATGTATTCTACTTTGCTGCTACCAGGCAGCATACCTCGCCCCTGTACAGGAGCTAAGTAGTAACACCTTCTTTGTATACCTCTGAGGTCCTGTTAGAAAAGCTAAAAGGAAATAATAACTATGTGGTCACATCCCCTAGCACTCCTCATACGCCCCAATTTCATTAAATTTCTGTTCACAAACATCTGAGCAAGGATGTTTTAGGAATATTTGTGGTTGGAGGACAAAGTTGCTAGTTATCGAAGTTTTATCCTAAGCGAGGCCATCATATAATAACCTCCATTCCCCTAGGCTAAAATTAGCAATCAGAGGCTGAAACCATTTTTTTTCTCATTTTTCTCAGCTTTAAAAAACAGCTTTTTAGGGGTCCCCACAGTCAAGGATGATTAAGTGAGCCTCCTGTATCCATTTAGAGTGCAGTTTGAGAGGAGTAAAGGGCCACCAGATTCCTAAAGAAGATCTAAGTGTCTAGATATCTTGCTATGATATAAGGCTTATGTACCTCACTTTTGAAATATAGATCACTTGTTAGGCTACATTTTTATTGATACCCTGAAGAATAATGTGGTAACTTGGGCATTATTGGATATGTGCATTGATTAAAAATCATGATATTTTTACACACACACACACACACACACACACACACACACACACACACACACACACACACACACACAATAATAATATCACATCAAAGCAATGCTAATTTTGTAACTTATTTCAGCAAGTACATTGTACAACACTAGCACTACTACATTATTGTAAGATCAAAGTGGACCGCGCTAGCAGTCATCAAACAACAACAACAGGGATAAGTCACTTTTATTTACCGCAGTGAGGAGCAAAATTGGAATACCTACCACTACTCCCTGATTTCACAGCAGATATTCCCTCTGATTTGTGTCATAATTTTTGCTCTGTCACAATAAATCCAGTCATCAGAGTTTTATAACTTATTGCTCCTAAAATGCATGTGTTGATGCAAATGTTATTATAGTAACTTTAAATGAAATTAGAGTAATATACAAAATGTGTTCCTCATTTTGAGACTTTTATTATTGGCGTTATTATTTCGGTGTTGCGGTATGGCGCTGTCACCCTCACAGTTAGATCGCTGCCCATTTGATTCTCAGTTAGAGCCGCCTTCTGTGTGCATAGCGATACGCGTGAAAAGCGGGCAGGCGTTCCTTCATTGAAGGTTGTAAGTTAGGGTCGCGCCAAGCCAGCAACGTAAAACTCTCTACTGCCAATTATTAGCGACCAGAGTTCCACTGTAGCTTACCCCCTAACTGGGAAAAGCTAGAAGACACATTCATTATGCTATTATTTTTATCACTGAACAGAACCCTTCTTCAGCAAAGATGTTGGAAAGTTATAGTATCAAGAAAATTCTGCTGAGTATGTATAAAGTAAAAACCTTGAAAGAGAAACCATTTCTTGCAAGATTAGAAATACCCATCAGCTCTTCCTTTAAACTCCATTAGTTTTGCAATGAGATCAGTCACCCCTGGGCCAAGGTTGATTCTGTAGTGCTTACTGCTTATAAGTTCATTGCAGCTTTGTCCTAACAGGGTCATATCACAGTCCTGTTCAGGTTAAAGAGTATAATCGAAACTTAATACATTTTTTCTCTCCTCATTTTTCCCCATCACCAACATGGGTTTTTGTGGGGCCCCACACAAGTCAGCTGATAATGGTGAGGCTCCCTCCAGCCACAGTTATTGCAGGTACCACAAAACTGGCTATGTCAGTTAATTTTTAGTAGAGCAGGATGTCCACCAACTGGGCTTCTAACTCAAGCTGGATCATTATATCATTGGTAAAATATTTGGCTAATGAAATTGTAAAAGCTTGTTACCTGACAAAATACTGTTACTGCCACTAACTAAAGATGTTTGAATTGTGAATGGGAATCACTGAAGTTATTGTTATTACCTGCTTTATTAAGTGCATACAAGATTGCTGGTACTTTGCTTTTGTTGGTTTGACAGACATGTTACAAAAATATCAAGATAAGATAACTTGCTGTGGTTGGGGGGCCCCTAGGATCAGAGACTCAGCTGACTCTGCAGGTGGGTTCGCTGGTGCCTAAAACCGGCTATGCCCCCACCCATAGCCGGCCTTAGGCATAGGCTAACTAGGCAGCCGCCTAAGGCGCTGCTCTAGTAGGGGCACTTTTCTAGTCATCTAGATGGTGTAGGTAGACCAGGATGGGGGCGCAATGTGGTGCTGGGGGGTGCTGTGGAGACCTTATGCCTAGGGCACCAGATGAGCAAAGGCCGGTCATGCCCCCACCCACCTCCTGGCATCTGAAGCACATCTGCACAAGCAGTCTGACTTCCCTCAAAGTACTGCCTGCAGTACCAGTTTCTACCTACAGGTGGAGCTGGCACTTGGCCAACAAGTCCCAAGTTGCTTCAAATAAGTCCTCCATTTAATCAACCTTGTAAATGTTTGAACATGGCAAGTGTACAATGTTGACTTTGATTGGAGTAGGGATTCTAATTCTCCTTTTTGAGTCAGGTGTAGGACTCTGCCAGCCCCCATTAGCACACACTGAACTTGTAGTTACACAGGGAATGTGATTGGATGAGCACACTTTGTATGCAGGTATTCCATAGGACATAGGAACAGCATGGCTGATTTCTTAAACTACCTAGTAATGAGATGTTTTAAATGGGCAAACCGCTTGAACTAATTCTTGAAAATAATTTCTTCCTTTTAAACAAAAAAATATTACACATATCTGGTGTGGCTGTGGGAGAGATTATGGCTAACGGTTATGCAAATCTTTTATGTACCAATGGGAAGATTTGGACATAGACATTTTCAAGAAATTTGAAGAGACCTGAAACAGGAAGATTAGGTACAAGGATTTACAAAAAGGAAGCCAGTGGGAATTCCTTTGTTCATTACAGCAGTGCACATCCAAAGGACCCAAAATTGAACATAGCTAAATGCCAGATGATTAAGGTTGTGAGGCTAACCTGTGAAGAAACAAATTTTGAACAAAAGATAGGAGAATTTAAAAACATGTTTACACAGAGAGAGTACTGTGAAGTGGAAGTTAATTAAATCATAGAGCAAGTGCCAAACAGAGACCAGGGAAATTCAAACCCATATTATTAGGGGGGTGAATCTGAAAGGAAACCATTTTGTCAGTGCTTAGTTAAATTTGGTCATAAACAAGTCAGAATCCTAGGAATGGGGATACACTTTAGTGTGGACAGTTTTGCTATTAAAAGCATTATAAGAAACAATTGGAAAATTCTGAAAAGTAATGCAGCCATCTCTGCAGCTGTGGGTGAAAACACTTACTTAAATAACATCAATGGTAACAACATAAGTTTATAAAAAAGGAATCAACACAGTGGGAGAGAAAGAGTCACACAGAAAAAGAAAGGAACATATGCCTGTGTTTTTGTGGCACTTGCAGGTTCATTGCCATATTATTGCGATAAGAAAATAGGCTTATGCTGCAAAAAAGCATTTAAATTGTGCTACTAAGAATGTTATTTATATTGCTGAATGGCTCTCCTGTAATGCTTTTTATGTTGGCAAAATTGGAAGGAAGCCTCAGCAAAAGATACAAAACCATGTATATGCTATAAAAAAGTAAAGATAGTTACAATCCATTATACAAACATTCCACATGGTGTACAAATTTTAAGAAATTAGTATTTCATTTAAAAGAGAGTGTGAGTACATTTTCACAACTTGAGCTTGTATCTAGCATTCTCTGAGCTTGAACTGATTTAATAGCATCAAGCCAGAACTGAAAAACAGGAGACTGAAACAGCAATATTTCCATTCTGTGTCGGGATTATTCTCTGGTTTAGTGGTTAAGACATTAGTCTTACAAGGACAAGGTCTGATGTTCACTCCTGACACTCACTTGGCCTTTGTTGCTGTTTGATTTTATATGAGATTTTCACACATATATTTTTAATGTATTAAATGTAAGGAAGTGTAGTTCATGTGAGCTTGAATGTGTGTTGATTGGTGTAAAGTGAGCATGTGATTTTCAACAAACTTTATTTAAACTTACTTGTGGTTTAAACATTTACTATTTGATGAAGCCGATTATGAGTGAAAGGATGAAAAACCTAACTAATAAATCCTCTTTTTGGAGTTACCAACTAGAGTGGACTGTTTGGTCATTTTATACTGAGTATTTGCAGTCAGCAGGACGTCTTTGGAAATATGGTTTTGTGTGTGTGTGTGTGTGTGTGTGTGTGTGTGTGTGTGTGTGTGTGTGTGTGTGTGTGTGTGTGTGTGTGTGTGTGTGTGTGTGTGAGCATGCATGTGTGCGCACGTGCGCGTGTGTGTGCTTGTTTGCATGTGCACGTGTGTGCGTGTGTGTGTGTGTGTGTGTGTGTGTGTGTGTGTGTGTGTGTGTGTGTGTGTGTGTGTGTACATATTTTTCTCTCTTTCTCGCTCTCTCTCTCTCTGTATATATATATATATATATATATATATATATATATATATATATACATAATTCATTTATTGGCATTTGTTTACTGGGAAAGCCTGACTGACCAGTGCCATTTTTCAGCAGAGGCCAAGAAAATTCAGGGCCTTCAACACATGACCTACATGGAGAGACTGAAGGATCTGTCACTGCAGTCTGTATCTAATAAGCTGCTGAGAGATGACTTATACCTGGCATACAGAGCAATCTTGGACCTGCCCTAATGGAAATGCTGCACATCTGCAAGTTAAATAAGACAAGATTCACTCACTCTAGGGATCTTAACCCGGCCTCCAACATTAACAGGACATGCTGGAGAAACAGATATGTCTCCCAGAGATTGCCACCCCTCTGGAATAAACTCCCAGTTCACATAAAACAGAGCTCCTCAATGCCCATATTTAAGGTAACTTAGACAACTGGATGGGAGACCATAAATTTACCCATGGGGTGTCTCCTATGTCATTCTTGGATAAGGGCCGTGGTGCTGATCATAGCCTTGCACTACAAATATAAACCATACAACTTGGTCAATAAGGAACAGGGGTATAACATGGAAAAGCTTATAAAGGAACCTAGGGCAAATAGCTTAGTAACCTCCTATGAAACTATGAACCTTGGAGGAAAGCTCCAATTTACAGGCATCATGGAGATCATTTGCAGGGAGACCATGGTAGTGCAGTGGCTAGCATTGCCGCCTCACAGCAAGAGGTTCTCCGGTTCAATCCTTGGCTGGAGTGCCTTCTGTGTGGAGTCTGCATGTCCTCCCTGTGGTCATGTGGGTTTCCTTTGGGTGTTCAGGTTTCCTCTCATATCCCAAAGACATGCTGTAGGTGGATTGGACACTCTAAATTGGCCCTAGTAGTGTGTGTGTGTGTGTGTGTGTGTGTGTGTGTGTGTGTGTGTGTGTGTGTGTGTGTGTGTGTGTGTGTGTGTGTGTGTGTGTGTGTGTGTGTGCCTTCTATGGGAGGTTGGGCACTGGAATGGCAACTCGACACCGTAAAACTCCACTGCCAATTATGAGTGGACAGGTGATCTGCTGTGGTGACTCCTAACCAGGAAAAAGCCAAAAGAAGAATAATGGAGATCATTTGCATTGCTTCATCATTATTTACAGTCAGTTTCAAGCGCGAGCAACAATTACATTATTCAGACTACCTTGATTGCAGTTATATCATTTACAGTTTCAATTAAAATTAACAATTATGTTGTATATAAATCATTTTTTTTTATCGAGGGAGGTGTATGCAGTGCAGTGACATCTGTATTCAGATATTGTCAGGTTTTATGCAAGAATATTTGTTACTACAAATACTTGTTTTAAATCTAGGTTTTAGGAAGAAAAGATAAAGAGTTAGAAAAGTCCAAAAAAGAAAGGAAGGGAGATGCTCAAGGAAGATAAAGGGATGAGATTATAGAGAAGGGTATAGTAGTGAAACTAGTGC
>NC_056745.1:1508577337-1508580961 GCF_019279795.1 Protopterus annectens
GCTGGTAGAACCAGCTATGCTTCTACTGCCCATAACTACTGCACTTGCCCATCTCAGATTCAGCTATGCATTCAAGCAACAGCTCCAATCCATCCACATGGCTCCTGACCCTCACTTGAACCCACATTTTCCTCTCTGCATGAACCCACAATTGTTCCCTGAATGAACCCACACACCTCCTGCATGAACCCACACTTTCCCCTTGCGTGAACCCACACTTGCCCCCTGCATGAACTCATACTCCTTGTATGAGCCCACACTCGCCCCTTGCATGAACCCACACTCGCCCCCTGATGAACCCATATTCTTGTTCAAGTGAGAATGGCAGCCCAAGCGCATTGCCTGACTGATAAGTGTTTTCCTGAAAGACTGGATTCTGTAAGCATGAGAGACTCATAGATTTAAAATAAACCCAATGACCTGACCTAGAAGCCCATTCATCAAAAAACAGTAGGGATGAAAACCATTTAACTGTAGATATGTGATACCTCCAGAACATACCTCTCAACTGGACAGAGTTTCACAGAATGTACAGATTTTTGCCTCATATTTTTTGGTCTGCTTCTCATAAAATGTGTAGTTTTCTGATAAATCATTGAGGACTGAGATCATTAAAATTACACACCATTGAGTTTCAGACTTCATCCTTCAGAAACTGCATGCTAAGACAACTTCTGTTATTTTAGCAACTTTCTAAGTTTAGAAGAGCAATTGTCCAGACTTCTTGCCCTAAGAGGTGCAGAAATATACTCTTGAAGCTGTTACATGGAAAAGCACAAAACATTGCTGAGAGAAATAAGATTTATATATTTGCTTATCATTAGGTGTTGGCAAAGAAAAAATATCAGATTCTTAAAAAGAGTGGCATTCCCTGAAAAGCTGAAACAGATGTCAATAGGTTCATAGAAGATTAATAGACTAACAGCCCTAGAGCCCTTATAAGTCTAGCCATATTTATCCCAAGTTGCCCCAGTTGTTGGTGGTTAGGTGAGTGAAGTTTGCAGAGATAAGGGTCTATGGTAGTTAATGCGAACTTCCTCTGTCCAGGAAGGACATGGACACCACCTCAGGTGTGAATTTACGGTCACTCATCCATTGATCTAGGTTGTGTTTGAACACAGTCAGGGAGGAGCTCTGTTTCATGTCAATTGGAAGCTTGTTCCAGAGAAGTGGCAATCCTAGGAGATGTATCTGTCTTTCCATTATGATCTGTTCATGGCAGAGGCTAGGTTAAGAATCCTGGAGTGAGTGACCCTTGTGCAGCTTGATTTACAAATATGTAGCATTTTCATCAAGGCTGGGTTGGAGACTGCCCTGTAAGTCTGGCATAGGAGACAGAATACAGTGACAGGGCGTTTAGTCTTTCTCTGTAAAACTTGTTTTGTGTACCTTGTAATTTCTTGGTGCAAAACCTCTGTGGTCTCTCCAATTGTTGCAGGTGTCTGGTGAAGTACATTTAAAAGGAAGCACTGTACTCAATTATTGGTCTGATGAGGACTTAGTATAATGGAGTCATAACATCCTTAGATATAGATGTGATCCCCTTTACTTATAGGATGTGCCACGTAGAAGGAATTTCTTACCAATGTGGGTATGTGGTGGTCAAAGTTCAGATTGCTGTTAACCTGATTACCCATATCATGTACCACTGGATCAACAGTTGGGGAGGGGGGGGGGGTTGCTGCCTATAATGTAATTAGCAGGGATTTCAGCTTTCCCAAAGGGAATAATAAAGCATTTTTTTTTGCATTTAGCTTTAATATATGGCTTTAGCACAAATCATTTTCTGTCTTAACCCCTGTGTGCAGTATATTAAAATCACTGGGGGACTCGGTGATTGCTCACAGTTTTCAGTCATCAGTAAACTTAGTCAACCACAAGCTGTACAAGTTTGCCATTCTAAACAGTAAGATACCCAGCATAAAACTCTGTGATATGCCACTGGTGACTCGTCTTTTTGCTAGAGGTGAAGTTCCCCACTTTGACATTATGTGTTCTGTCAGTGAGCCAGTTGGCTACCCATATGGTAATGTAGGAGTTAATTTCTAATTGGGAGAGTTTCTCTATAATACCTGAGTGGGGGATTGTGTAAAAAGCCTTGGCTATGTCAAAACTGGTAGTATGTACTGTCTTTCCCTTGTTTAGGGCCTTGGTGACTTTCTCAAAGAAATCAACCAGGTTTAACAGGCATGATCTACCTTTAATGAATCTGAACTGGGTTGATTCCAGAGTTTGGAAACCTACCTGTGTCCTTGTTAATAAGGTCCATAATGCTTGGTTCCACGGCCTTGCAGATAAGGCTAATCAAGCTTATGGGCCTATAATTCCCAGGGTTGATTGATGGTCCCCCTTTGTGCAGAGGGATTACTGTTGCTGCCTTCCATTCTGCTAGGACCTAGCCAGTCTCCCGGCTGTGGTTAAACAGGGATCCAAGTTGATTTGCTAGGTCAGGTTTTAAGTTGTTTAAAAGGCAACATGGGATGCTGTCTGGTCCATACCTCTCAACGGTCCGGATTTTTGCAGAATGTACAGATTTTTGTATCATATTTTTGATTTGTTCCTCATAAAATCTGTGGTTTTCTGGCAAATTACTGGTATGATCTGAGGATGAAGTCATTAAATAATGACATATATTTCAGTTTCAGAATCATTCAGAAAATGTGTTAAAACAAACCTGTTACTCTACCAAACTTTCCAAGTTTATCAGAGCAATATTTAAAACCTGTCCCTATTTTTGGGCCTTTACCCCCATTTTGTTGGGACTTGTCCAGATTTCTTGCACTAAGAGATTGAGAGATGTGGCCTGGATAGATTCTGTGTTTTTGGCCTTGGAGAGCGCCAAGATGACTTGCTTTCTTGAGATAACAGGCTGAGGAATGGTGGCAGGTATACTTTGGGGGGTGAATGGGGGGACTGGGGTGGTGAAGTTTGCTCCAAATCTGTCAGCTAGCAAGTTGACTATTACCTCCAGTTGAGTATGGTTGGTGCTATCCACAAGCAGTTCAGCACATAGGTGGATATTTCCTTTTAGATTTTGGACATCGCTAAAGAATGCTTTCTAATTATCTTTAGCTAGGGGGCTATTTTTCTTCATTATTAGCTTTGGAGGACTTGACAAGATCTCTACTTTGTTTGTTTAACTTAGAGAGGGATTTCTTCCTCTGCCAAGCCAGTTTCTTCTTGTTTTTGTATTAATTTCTTTCTCTTGTTATATAGTATGTTTATACTTGGGGGGCCACCAGGGTCACTTGTTTTTATGGAAATACCTGGCTTTGATCTGGTCAGGTAGACTCAACTCTACACAACTGCTTATGTGGTTATACAGGGTATTGGTGTCCACCTCTGTTTGAGATTTATGGACAGCCAACCTATTTCAGCTTGATACATACAGTCAGTGAAAAGCATTCTGGTACCTGTAGTTTTAAGCACACCCAATGGTGAACTAATCAAGTTCTGATATATAAAAAGTCAAGCTATGATAACATTCAGTTATGTAGTTCATAGGTTCATAGGTTCATACTAGGCTATCTGCCCTAGGGCATTTATAAGCCTAGCCAGAGTATGTTTGGCTTTCGCCACCCATTTTAAATTAATTTTGCTATGCCCTTTTTCGAGGTTTAACAG
>NC_056745.1:1508581461-1508641461 GCF_019279795.1 Protopterus annectens
GAGACAAAAGCACTAGCTAACTTATATCAGCTGAAAGAAGAGGGAGGAAAGGGGGGGGGAAAAAATGAAGGGGTTTTTTTTGGGGGCAGTTTCAACAAAAAAGTTTTTGAAAAAAAGGAAAATTGTTGCAAAAATTTTTTTAAAAAAAAAAAAAAAAAATTATATACGGGGGGTTTTCCCAAATTAAAAGGAAATTTTTTTGCAGAGCAGTAAGACACAGATATCAAGCAGACAATTTAGCTCTATAATACAGAATAACACAGAAAATATACTTAGCTCTATAAACTTGAATATAGTTCTGTAAGGCTGTCTCTCAAACTAAGGTTCCAGTTTGAATACAGGTTGTTAATTAAAAGGAGACACAGCACTAGCTAAATTATATCAGCTGAAAGACAAGACAGGAAATGAGGGGGGTGGGGGCAGTTTCAACACAGATGTAAGGAATGTGCAAATTATAAAAAATATATATACTGTTTTCTATAGATTTGCAGAGCAGTAAGACACAGATATCAAGCAGACAATTTAGCTCTATAATACAGAATAACACAGAAAATATACTTAGCTCTATAAACTTGAATATAGTTCTGTAAGGCTGTCTCTCAAACTAAGGTTCCAGTTTGAATACAGGTTGTTAATTAAAAGGAGACACAGCACTAGCTAAATTATATCAGCTGAAAGACAAGGCAGGAAATGAGGGGGTGGGGCAGTTTCAACACAGATGTAAGGAATGTGCAAATTATAAAAAATATATATACTGTTTTCTATAGATTTGCAGAGCAGTAAGACACAGATATCAAGCAGACAATTTAGCTCTATAATACAGAATAACACAGAAAATATACTTAGCTCTATAAACTTGAATATAGTTCTGTAAGGCTGTCTCTCAAACTAAGGTTCCAGTTTGAATACAGGTTGTTAATTAAAAGGAGCACAGCACTAGCTAAATTATATCAGCTGAAAGACAAGGCAGGAAATGAGGGGGTGGGGCAGTTTCAACACAGATGTAAGGAATGTGCAAATTATAAAAAAATATATATACTGTTTTCTATAGATTTGCAGAGCAGTAAGACACAGATATCAAGTAGACAATTTAGCTCTATAATACAGAATAACACAGAAAATATACTTAGCTCTATAAACTTGAATATAGTTCTGTAAGGCTGTCTCTCAAACTAAGGTTCCAGTTTGAATACAGGTTGTTAATTAAAAGGAGACACAGCACTAGCTAAATTATATCAGCTGAAAGACAAGGCAAGAAATGAGGGGGGTGGGGGCAGTTTCAACACAGATGTAAGGAATGTGCAAATTATAAAAAAATATATATACTGTTTTCTATAGATTTGCAGAGCAGTAAGACAGATTGCTCAGATCATGGATATGAATATATGGATTGATCATGTTCCTTTCATAATTTAAAATTTGATTAATGAGTGATGAATAGAACACTGCAAACTGGCTGCCTGTTAGGATTTAATAACCCATCAGTGTGAATACAAATGGATTTACAAGTGAAGATTGTCTCCTTCAACAACAAGAAAAGGCTCACAAAACAGACATTTTACCAGAGGACTTGTCAACCTGCATCTCTTGGAGTAAGGCAAGTTCTTACAGTTGCAAAATGCAAATCACTTCTTCTTCTCATAGAATAATTCAGCACTCAATGCGTCACAAACTAACTAAACTCACGAAAACTGCTTGCATATCAAAGCAAATCTAACCCTGTAAAAACAAGACATAACATAATACAGCCAAGCTCTTGTCACATATAGATACAATGCTGTGACTATGGTCTAGAGGCAATAGGATCAGTTAGTAGCTTGGATTACTGATGGTGTTAGCAGAGGGTGACAGGTGGATGGACTATACCCATCCAGGGAAGTAGGGAGCAGTATGAGGCCATCAAGTACTGCAGTCTGTCTAAAAAGTGTCAGCTCTACAAAAGATTGTCCCAAGGGGAGTTCAAATGGTCATCATGTAAATCTGGAAGTAGCTCTCATAACTGGTACATGGGAATGTGCACCTCCATCAGAAAGGACATTGCAGTCCCCTCAGGGATGTGGGGCATCTGGTCTTCAATTAAGAGTGGTTTTAGGTCTAAAAATATGCTGCCATTGACAGCATGCACTTTTGGGCACAGACCATGTCTGCAACTGCCCATATAATGGCTTTCTCAGGGTAGAGCTTACCCTAACTGTGGAATACCTAATATAAAGAGAGAAACAATCATTTTAACAGTGGAAGGTTTGATGGTCAGTAACTGCAATGGGCAGAAACACATAGAAATATGTGACAGAGTATGGAAAAGATAGTACAAGTTAGTTTTGAAAATAAGTTATTCAAAGACTGTTTTTTAAATGTCGAAAGCACACCAAGCATCTGTGAGGGAAATCCTCTCTGCATGCAATTTAAAACTCAAAATGAAAGAAATAAAATCCTCATTGAAGGAACATATCCCTCAACCTGGGAAAATGTCAGTCTAGCACACCTGTTGATCACCTGCTTTGTCGAACAAAGTGTGTCAACTTAGGAGATGTAGACATTTGGGAATTTTGACTAAAATCATGGCTTCTGCCTATCCATCTATCTATCTATCTGTCTATCTATCTATGAATACATTATTTTGGTTGAAAGTTTACTTTGTTGAGCAGAGTAGAAGCCAGAATGTGTGATTGAAAATCATCTGAACACACAGCCCATCTTTTTGTCTTATTGGGATTGTAGTACAGCAACTGTAGTGTAATCACATAATTGGTATATATAATTAGCAGGGCTGTACAAGACACAGACCCTATGTAAGGGGTGCACATGTTTTAAGAAGTTTATGCTTTGGTAATTTTGGTTTGAGATGAAATTATCTTGCCTGTTGCAGAGACAGAAAAATATCTATATATGCCTTCCCACGATTCCACTAGTGTTGAAATCCTTGTGCAAATTTTGTATCAATTTTCTTCACAGATAATGGAATATGCATAGTTGCGATTTCCAGTCAAAAATCATACACATTTTCTAAAACTTACTCTATACTACTGAATACCAAATTTCTCATATATTAAAATAGTCACTGATTAGCCAGGAACCAAGCCTTGAATCTTCTGATCTTAATAACTTAAATACTTCACTTGGTTAACACTCTAAACACAAAATACTTTGTAACTTTAAACATTTCTGCCACTTAACTTTTTCTCAATTGTCTGCTTAGATTTTACCTCTAGCTAATTAATAACAGAAACAACAAAATTTATAACAACCTTTCATTTTTCCTCAGTTATTGCTGGGGGTTATTTGACTATAGCTAAAATTTATAACAGTGATAGTTTTCCTCACTTGCATCATGTTAAACCATGATTGTTCTTCTCTCCAGTCAGACATCGGTGAAGCATTTACTTTGATCAGTACATAATTATTTTCAGGAAACTTACCTTGCTGTTACATCTCTACCCTGTTAAAACATATTAGAAAATGATTGCTTTTGATACCATATATTTTTATGAACAAATCTGTCCCTTTTATAATGTTGATTTATTAAATCTATTGCTGATTTCAGTTTGAGAGGTTCACCTTCTGACAATAAAAGGAATGTGAATTCAGATAGTACAACATTTGCCAGCAAATTTATAGATACTCAACTGCACTCCATTTGACAATAATGTTGTTCTGAAAAATGTTTTGTGTGACCACACTATGTGGCATTATTTAAGCTTCTGGTGTTTCAGTGCTCACAAATCACCCTCTATGAAACGGCGATGCTTTCACTAGGATACCAGTGTTAATGATTTAACCCGCTTGCTGATTATTTTCCTACCAACAAATGCAGTTCGTAAAAATCACATTTTACCAAGAATTTCGATTACTTTCTGTGTCATCCTCTTTGGAAATGCTATAAACCATAAACATGTACATTTTGTATATATATAGGGGTCCATACAGAATACATCCTTTGTTTTATTGCATCTTCCAGAATAGACAAAATGTTTTGATTTAATGCTTAATATTTGTAAAAATACTTTATATACTGTAGCTGATCCGCAAGTCATATTGTAAATATACATGTATGTCTGTTAACAATAGCTCAGCTATCTTGTCTGCATGCCATTTTGCAATTACATTCTTTCGTTGTATTTTCCATTGAAAAACATTACTCTGTAGAAGTAACGCATATTTTCTTTATGAAATTTTCAGCATTAAAATGCTATATGAAATAAAGCTCAAAGATATCTGTGTAAACCTTAGGTTATCTTTCCCAGTATATGGGGGTGGTGGATAACTCTCTATGTTTACCCATGCATGTGTGTGTGCATGTATTTAGATGCCCAAGAGCATTTGTACATAGTGGTACACAACTCTGCACATTGTTTTACCTGCAAAAAAAAAAAAAACACATCGAAACATATTAACATTTATACAACTGTACTCTGATCATGCCTTTTACACTCTGGGACTGAAATCATGTCATTAAGACAACAGTATAACATTATCATTAAACACAGAGCCAGACTGTATGTTTGTAGAAGTGTGAGGAATTGAATTTACATTTAACTACGCACAAGATTAATTTTCTTTTAACTTGTGAAAAAGTATTGAGGATTTATAACTGCAACAACATTAAGCACATTATTGAAATCTGGAAATCATTAAATGCAAATACTTCTGTTAGCTTAAATATTTACTTTGCAGGATTAAGACTTGTCTAGATATGATTGTTGTAAAATGTCACTGCATATAGAACCTGTGAAAATAAAAAAGGGTTATTGAAATTAAAATCTCCTTCTGTGCAAAGCTTTCTTCTTTTTCCTCTTCTTTCCTCTTCTCTCTTGCTTAAAAATGTAAGCTCTGGGTACTACAACCATTTTGGGTCTACATTTTACAATAGATATTATCTGTTTGAAGCTTATGATTCATGGCTCCAAATCAATGTAAAGTTCCCTCTTTACATTTTGCCTGCATCTGTTCGGAGCTTTAGGATTTATAGCATACAGTCTATCTCTTGCAAAAAGGAATGCAGAATGGATTACTTTCATTTTAAACACTCCAGACACATTTAAGGTTTAATTTATCAGGGAGTAAAAGCACTGAAGAGCATTGCCAGGGAAACTCCCTTTTTAAATTCCAACATATTTTTATCCATCTTCTTTGGGCAACTCAAAACAGCAAGGATCATGGGTTGAACTCCCATGTGATTTACTGTTTAGAGACTTTTAACCAGTTCAAAGCTAAACTCTGTACTTCATCAAAAGTAAAACTTTAAAACTTTTCCTGCTGCAATGACAGAGCCCTGTCTTTAAACAACAGATTTTTAGAGTCCAGAGAATTTACATTTATCAGTCAGATTGTACCTTATTAGTTCCTTTCTGCATGACAGTTACACATTAATTTGTATATCTCTTTTTTTTCTTTGATCCTGCTGCTTGGCAGAGATTTAAGCCATGCATCATGCCATTACTGCTCTCTAGGACTGAAAAACATTAGTTATTTAACTTTTTACCTCAAAGAAAAATTATCTTTGAGAACATAAACTCACAGTATATGCATCTAGTAACAAAATATTGAAGTTGATACCTGTACTACAGTTTTGTTTTTTCATGATGCATCCCTTTGTGAGTTGACCGTTTGCTGCTTTAGCCTACCTCCATTGTCATTACAAAAGTTGCTTTTAAGGGTCTATTCATTTTGGCTTATTTGAAGACTCGGGATCCCATTTATATCTCGCATTTTTTTTCATTGTTTTCTCTAAAGGTGATCTGGCTGTTTTCTTTGGTCAGTTCTTTAACAGAGGAATGCTTTGTTACTGCATCCCTCCAGCTCCAGTCTCGCTCGACAAATGTTAAGAAGTGTGATCCTTTTCTTATCATCACTAAGACATTGAAATCAGTTTGTAAAAAAACACTTATTGTCTGAAGAGATAGCAGCATTTCTGAAGTATACTAATAGCAAGCTTATACAAACCTAACATAGCAGAATGACAGAACTAAATACATTTACCAAGAGACTCTGGAACATTCCTTCCAATCACAGTTCACATTTAAGATTGACAGTAGAAATATAAAATTATTATTCACAGACTGTTGGTCAGCATATTTGTCACAGACTCTACACTTTCTCATGACTTCATTTTCATAGCTACACAAACAAAAGTATATTCAGTACAAAACCTGTAGCAAAACAAGGCAAAGTTGCAGAGACATATTATTTATGTTTCTAACTGCTTTACATAAGCACTCAACCTTCTTTTGTTTCAGAGCAAAGCATTATTATAAGTATTATCTATCTAGCTTATAGCATAAACATGTTTCTGGTGTGAATAACAGAAGTCCATTGTGTTAGTTGTAATATTTGAAATAATTTTACTAGAAAAAATTCATCCCAGCACTTGCATTTTTATACAATATAGGTTAGCAAAAATAGCATGTGTGAGTTATATAAATAAAAAATCTTCCCTTTTTGATAGGTGCCATGGAATCTTTTGCATCCACTTGAGCAACCATCAAATCAAATAGAGGGGGCATCCGTTTAATATGTAAAGCAAAAAAATGACATTCAGGAGTGTAACACCTTCCCCTCCATGACGCTGCTCTATGATGACAGCAATCCAGCTGCCTGTTATGGGGTGATATCCCATAGACCTCAAGTCTAGTGTTGTACCCCCTGCTCCTCTGAGATAATTAATGAAGGATAATGTACTAAACATAGTACACAAAGTACATTTATTCAACATCATGCTATATTTATGAATAGCCTGGATAAAATCTAAATGTTCTTGTTTGTGTGAATCTGATACCTTGCTAAGTAGTTGGAGAGATTGTATTATATGTTTACAATATATTCTCATAAGAAATTAAACTCAGCAGCAAATAAAATTGATAGGCGAAAAAATCTTCCCTTGAACAATATAAAATATCTGTTTTGCTGAAAACAATGTTGATATTAAATCCAGATGCATTCTTTTCTGAAAAAAAAAACACAATGTATCATTTCTGTGCTAAACAAGTAACATAATAATAATATTTTCGAGAGCAAGTATGCAAGCCTTTATTTACCTTTTTATGAATGGGAAAGTTTCATCTACATATTCCATTTAGTTTAAAGTAATGAAACAAGAAAAAACAAGATAATTTAGTTGTTTTGTTTTGCTTTGTTCATGTACTGAACTATGTCAATATTTGCAACCTTCTATACTTTTCTTGAGCATGGTAAATAATCTAATATTAAGCTCAGCTTATGACAATAATACAGGTTTGGTAATTTAGAGCATCCATTTCAATATAGTAAATGCTAACAATTACTATTAGTCAATTTTCAGAAATATATGGACTTAAACTGTTTTACTTTTTCATCCATTTTTGATGCAAATCTGTCATTTTATTGACTTTTAAGTGAATTAGTGGTATATTTAAAATTGTCCCTACTTTTGGATCTTTCTCCTTTACTGTTAGCTTGTCCCCGACTCTTTAACAAAGAAGTTAAGAGCTATGTGGCTGCCCATGCCACTGTCTGTGACTCTCCCACACACATGCAGACATTCACATTTATAGTCACACAAATAGACATACGCAAACACACACACACACACACACACACACACACACACACACACACACACACACACAGTCCACAGACAACTCCAGAGAAACACAGAAGCTCTTTGTATATGACACCCCCCTTAATGCAGTCATACTCATGGACCTATTCACACAAGAAAAACACACACATGCACACACACACACACACACACACACACACACACACACACACACACACACACACACACACGTGCACACACACACACACACACACACACACACACACACACACACACACACACACACATACACACACGCACACACAAACACACACACACACACACACACACACACACGCATATGCTAATTAGTAGAGGCCACTCCACTGGAATGCCTCACTATCACATAAGAATGGCCATGCAGGTGTCGTACATGATAATTCTAACAAAATGTGGGTTTGTCTCTAAATCACAAAGGGCATCCTCTGGTAGTTAACCACTCATATCTGGGCATACCATGGGTGTTGTCCCTTTCTGAATATTAGACATATTTTATTATTTTTAATCAACAGGTAAAACTGAATGCACACTGTTAGTAAGAGCATTTTTTATTTGTCTGAGATGTAGCCATTACCTTGTAGGTGACTGATGCATTTCTGAAAACTGGATAAGCTTGAGCTGTTAGGTTCTCTGCAAATGGACTAGTATCAGCGTCAGAAGTTTTCCTATTGAAACTTAACTTTAGACTCTATGTCTGTAATAAATATGTTGTTTTACTGATGTGGAATAGGAAGCCTCATTCCTCTAGCAGTATGTTAGGGATGTAGCAATTAGTGTAAAATTCCAGAAAGTGGAAGGTTGTTGGGAAACAGTCTCATAAAAATAAAGCCACGGATGTGGAATATAACCTCAACAGTTTATACCACAAAAGGAAAACCATCATGGCTAAAATCAAGAAAAGCAACTCTCATAATGATAAGACCTCTCTCTTTATACTAAACAGGAAATTAAGAGGGTTAATTAAGTTGAAGAAGGCTAATTATGAGGTCAAGATAGCCTTCCAGGCAAACAATAACCACAAGGCCTTCTATAACTGTGTCAAAATTCTCAAAGGCAACACAGCAGTGTGTCAAACTGGTGGTCAGTGGTGCCACTTTCACTAAGCAGATTGACATAACAAACTGACTGTTTGACAAATTCAGCTCAGACTTCACCTCCCACTCCCCGACTGTCACACCCAGAAATATATACTAGAAGAACCACTGCCCCCAAATATTGCAGGATACAGGTCCTGGTGGCACTTGCTAAAGTTAAAAGTACAGCTTGTATGTGCCCTGACCATATCCCTGGATACCTACTAAATAGCCTGAAACATGATCTATCAGGTCCACTTGAGTCATTTTTTTAACTATAATCTCAAAACTTGCTTTGTATCATGTGAATGGAGGACTGCAATGGCTATCCCTCTCCACAAGGATAGGCCATCAACTGACCCCAGAAATTACAGACCCATTAGTTTGGCTAGACATATATGCAAAGTCATGATAACTTATTATGGAAATAATCAACAGAGTCATAGGCAATCCTCAGGCACTTGACCCACTCCAATTTGGCATTGTCAAGGGAAGGTGATGCCTATTAAACCTGGTTGACTTCTTTGAGAAAGTCACCATGGCAATGGATGAGGGGAAAATGGTGTATACCACCAACCTGGTCCTGGCTAAGGTTTTCAGTATAATGCCCCACTTGGGTATTGTTGAATAACTCAAGGATTGGGTACAAACCCCCTACATAAGTCATTGGATTGCCAGCTTGCTTACATACAGGAACCAGAGAGTCAGTATTTGTGAGAGTAACTCCACAAAGAGACAGGCAAAGAGCAGGGTATCTCAGGGCTCCATGCTGGCCCTGCTCCACTTTGGCATCTACTTCTCAGAGGTCAAGGCTAATGTCAAGGGTCTTCAGCCAAAAAAGTCTTATGTCAATGGCCTTTAGCCAAAAAGTCTTATGTCAACGGCCTTCAGCCAAGAAAAGTTTGCAGATGACTGCAAATTGTGACAGATGTGCATGTCAGAGGATCCCCATTCTCTGGAATACATTTCCCATCCGTGTGAATAAGAGTCTCTCTCTCTCTCTAACCCTATTCAAGCACAACCCTGACCGATACATGGAAAATCAGAAACTGACCACAGGTCTGGCTCCCATGTCTCTGACAAAGACAGGCAGACAGTAAACTATGATGAAACTAAAATGCCTCCTCCATATAATCACTAGCAACTTCCTAACTAAAACATCATCTTCTAGTATAAATGTCCAAGATATAAGGGACGCAACTGGGTTGCACAGCTAGGCTCATATGGCCCTAGTGGTCATTAGCCTAGTATACACCTATGAACCTATGAAATCTGTAGTATCCTATATAATTCCAAATGTCTGAGCCTTGAAATATCCAGTATAATAAATTCTACATACAGGTGGTAAACAACAACAAATGCCATAAATATTCTTTGTAAGATAGTTCAAATATTTAAACCTTAATTGCAGTTTTTATGCATTTTTGGATGTCTGTGTGTATTCTGTTTACTTGTTAAGTGAGTGGTTGTGTAGATGTAATTGTCCTTTTCATCAATGATCTGAGGGAAAAACATCATAAAAATGTGAATAGCAGATTATTATGAGTCCAATGGTACTCTATGTTACACAGAAAATAAATACAATGCAAACACTGTTAGAATTAAAATATATATATATATATATATATATATATATATATATATATATATATATATATATATATATATCTATATAGTCTGGACCCCACCCCTGATTACCTGTGTTCAACCAGCAGCAAAGACAATGGGCTGGATTCACAAAACCTCCGTGTAAGACTTAATATGTCTTACTCGGAGGCTGCAGTTGAACAGTATGATGTCAACGTGCCATGAATATTCATGAGGGAACGCTGACTCATCCGTAACTCTTACACGGACTGAGTAGGCAAGCAGGGGCCGTGTCCGACTGCCGAGCAGTCTAAAAGTCCACGTCCCTGCAAGGTTTTAAAAAGCATAATGTCAACAGACAAGAGCGAGTCTGCTCAAATGTACTTGCACCCAACAATACACTCCCTGACACTGTAAACCCCCATCAGAGTTAAAAAACTGAAAACAATTTTTTTTTTTTAAATCCACGATATAGCTGCCCGTATTTGCGCTTGTTTGAGCGGGTGTGCCCATTGCTTAACCACAGTTAGCAATTGTGACATTGAAGAGCATATACGAACTACTTTTCAACTTAATCCAAATAGCAATAGAGTAATGGTAGAGCATATGCACAAGGAGAAGGCATTCACAGTTCGAGTCCCACCACTCCCTTTCTTATTTATGTTTTAAATCAGTATTTGAAATAATACCAGACAAATATGATTAAAATTTTATTAAAAGCAGTGACACGGCCAATGTATCAGTGAACAAAATATATATTTTGAAAAGACCCAGATATATAATAGCCTGCCATTAAGCAACGTTTTACACAGCTAAACACAGGTGCCCATAGTTTAATAGCACTATACCCATCTAAACAGAGGTGCCCATAGTTTAATAGTGCTTTAACCAGCTAAACAGAGTTGCCCATAGTTTAATAGCGCTTGACCCAGCCAGACAGAGTTGCCCATAGGGTAATGGCACTTTACCCAGCACAATAGAGTTGCCCAACATTTAAAAATGCTTTAACCAGCGCAATGTGTTTGCGCGGACGTGTGCGCCGCAACAACCAGGGCACCATAGGGCACCATGGAGCAACGTAAAGCTAGGTTGCTTAAAGGCAGCCACACCCCCTAGCCTGTCTAGACAGCATTAAAATAAAAGAGTGACAAGGTTTGAACGCAGGACCCTGTGCATCATAATCAAACCACAGAACCACTAAGCCATGACAGCTTAGGAGAAACAGCCACTATTAGCATACATATACATAGAAATGGTAGATTAACCATCACTAAGCAGGTCTGCAGTCATCTTAGAATTCTCAAAAATAGCCAATCACAAAAAAGTGCGGGAAATGTGGCATATTTAAGCCCCAAAGGCGGGAATACTCGCCATAACTGATTGTGGTACCCACTTGCAGTCAGGATGGCAGGTGTCGGAGAGGGTAAATGCTTTAGAGCGCAAAGGTGGGGCATTGAGCAGTCTAAATATATGGTTTGGCTCTTAGTCCATCAACATGAAGGCCGTCTCATGCAGTGCCAGGTTCAATGAGGAGCATACAAGGCAGAGGTGTGGAACCAGTTGGCACACAATCTTACCAGTGCCACAGGCATTCCCAGAACTGGTGAGCAGGTCCGTCACCACCATGTGGACCTGAAGCGTCGAAAGGAGGACCAACTGAACCGATGGATCCAGGAGGCCCGTCATATGCCCAATGCCCCACTACTGAGTAAGTATCTATGTAATTAAGTATATAAGAAATGCTATCCTAGCCTATAGTATGGATAAGTATGTTCCAATATCCCTTCATTTATATTACAGCTGCAGGTGTTCATTCCGTGAATCGGCAAGCCTATGCTGATAGGCTGTTAAGGCTGCACCACCAGGCAGGTTAGTAATTATTCAGCTGGTATTATTATAGAATATAAGTGAGACAGCCTGTAAAAGAGTTCAGTGTTGTAACCTAGGAATAAAGGTCAAATAAGCCTAGAACAAAGCTTCTGTTAATATTCTAAGATCAGATAAGTGATGCAGCCTGAAAAAGAGTATTGTAATCCATTAATAATGAGTAAACAAGTCTCAAATAGAGTTTCCACCTGTATTGTAATATCAGATAACTGCTTCAGCCTGAAAATGACTGTTCTAATCCATCAATAAAGGACAGACAAGTCTTGAATGCATCCTTGTATATATTGTCATATGAAATAAGTGAGTCAGCTGGAAAGGATTGTTGTAACCCAGTAATAAATGTTAATAAAGCCTGGAATTAAGTAACATCCTGAAATGTAAATATAAAATAAGTGAGAGAGTGTGAGAAAGAGTTTGAAGCTACCAATAAAGGTGTAAGAAGTCTGGAATAAAGGTATACTGCATGCACTACATAATGAAATGAATGAGACAGCCACAACCAAGGAGTGAAATGTTTTTAATAAAGTACAATACCTGGACTGTGTCTGTCCCACATTTTGGATATGTTGTTGTACCCTTGCATTATGGAGATAGTATGGTTGTATGAAATGCTGAACATCCACAGTTGTCTAGGCCCATATAAACTGGCTGATGGGAATTCCAGTATCACAGAAGAATATTTATAGTCCTCAACTGTTTCATGTATAGTATGTACATGTTAATCCGGTACATCAGCAGCTTGTGCTTGTGATCCCACAAATGTCAGTGTGTTGCTAGAACTGTACATAACTGTTCAAATGTAGCAGGATACTTTAACTGAACACAGCCAGATATGAACATATATGAATACAAATTGAATGTATATTAATGTAGCAGTAACATCTCCATCACCAACATTTCTAAGGTTACATACAGGGAACTGTACTAATACATGTAGGGGATATATATCAGCTTCTAGTAGGAATGTACAGTATACATATAGGTAATTTAAGTTGTTAATGTAATATTTTACCACCCTATGTTATGTTCACAAATGATGCCATTTCACACCAATCTGGGTATGTGTATTCACAATTAATTCCTATGGACATTTGTCCTGTTGGTTTATACATATCTGCATATACGTTGATGCATGTGCCCTGTTCACATACCCATACCTGATGGCCTGTTGCCACCAATCAACCCTGCATGCTGTTGGAATGTCCACTGTTGTTCTAAATATGCATGTGTTATGCTTGCTGTTCAACGTTTGGAATTCATGTGTGTTTGGTTAATGGGAATACTAATGCATGCTGTTACAACTAATTTGGAATGGTGTTGTTTGTTACTAACCCAAAATGCCATTAAATACTGCTAAACATAGGACAACTGAGAAGGCGGGTCCAAGCGGACCCACCTCTCCCACCTCAGCTGGCGATTGCACCTGGCACCAGTGCCCAACCCGGGACCTCCTCCTCCGGTGGTCCTGTGCCACCTTCGGGTGGAAGCACTGCAGGGGATGGGGCTCACCCCCTCTGCAAGCGTGGCTGGAGGAGAGCCTCCACTCACTCTCCAAAGGGTCCAGTCTGTGGTGCGTAGTGAGATCAGGCATTCCGTGACTGATCCCCTATGCCAGCTTGAGGCGAGAGTGGCGCAACTCACAGGTCTGCCTGCCCCTCCTATCCAGCCCCCAGCACAGCCTCGGCCTGGGCTGTGAAGGCAAAGTGGTAACTGCCCATGGGTGAGAATCTCAGTTCCACTGTTGCCATCTGTGGGCTCATGGGCTTGCGATATCCAAACATCCGTCCCTGTCAATTGTGTGTACCCACCACATGTGTCATACTCCGCCCCTGTATGTGTCTTGTTTGTCTTGTCTGTTAACCTCCCCAACCCACCTCCCTCAATATTCCTACTTCCTTTACCTCACATTCCACTCTTACCTGAAAAAAAAATAAAAAAAGGGCAATCTGTACCCACAAAAAAATTACGCCCCATACATAGCTGCCCATTTCGCACATGTCTGATGGACATGTAAACTGATAATTAGAATTGGCTGTACAACATACTTTGTTGTCCTCACTCCTCTCTCAGGGGTGGAATGTTTCAAATCTCACTCTAAATTTCTAACATATGCACAGCTGTTGCTGGTAAAGAATTGGTCAGCTATGGGCCTTCCCTACATCCTTCCTGCACATCCCGAGCTTGTTTTCCTACTGTCCTACCCTCTTTGTGCCTCCTTTTTCACCACTTTCCTATTTCCCCATTTTCTTTTCTTTAAAAGAAATTAGCGCAGGTGTTAGCGGGAGTAAGCAATTTTAAGCAGTAGTCACTCTGTAGGACAAGGCCTGTAGTCTACTCCTCAGCAAAATAAAATACCTCTGTCAGTCTCGAACCTTGGACACACTAGACTGCATGAATTACCACTGAGCCACAGCAGATATACAAAAATTTGGTGCTGTAATAAATATATCATGCATTACTATGAGGGAATGTAAAGGGAAAATAGGAATGCCATAACACAAATCTTGTACTGGTGGCCTTAACCAGCAGGTGTTGTTGAAGTGCATGACATGACTGTGAAAAGAGAATCAGCCATGCTAGTAGGGAATAAGGTTACAGTAGCAGCTTGCAAACCCCACACAGTATCAGACCAGGATACACACTGGCATATTAGCATAGGTCACAGGCTAGACCTCCCAACAGTGACTGCTCTACAGTGATGACCCTGATTAGTAAACAAACGTTAGCTGTGCCCCTCTAACTTCCTGTGAAATGTACTAACAGTAGGCAGAAAGGCATTGAATCTCACTTCATAACAAATGTCAATAAGTGAGAGTAGACACCGCTTGCACATCAGAAAAGGTGTAGTAATAAAAATGCTCTGAATCACCCAAAGTCTGAACAGAAAAATGTCAGAACTATACCACAGGTGTATCCCACTTATATGTACCTTTCCCTGAGGCTGTTCAAATATATATGTGAGAGTATCTGAGGCCTGGAAGAGTCAGAAACACACAGGCATATCAGCTTGTCTGCTGTTACACACTCTGCAAATAGCTGTAGAATGAATTCAACATGCATGCCCTTATGTAGAAGTACAACACAGAAATAGCAAAAGATGTAGCCATGTACTGCTAGCAACCACCTGTGACAATGCCATTGTTCAGGTGCTGAAAAGACTGCTGTGGTGCACAGTCAAAGAATACTAAGCTGACCTCTGTCTACCATCTGGATATGTCCACAGGTGGGAGCTACTCAGACAGACAACAAGCCTTCTCAGACTTACAGGTACACAGCAACTCTTCATGTTCAGCAAGATAAATATCACACGATAATAAATAATGCACACTGCAGTTCTGCACCCCTACCCAAAGGTACTCTATACCCATGTATTCAGGCACAACCAAGGGTATAGGTAGGCATACACAGTACAGAAATATGTCCAGTCGTCCTGAGCAGACTGTGCTAATGCCAACACAAACCAAAAACTGTTCAGATGTGAGTAACGCACTAATGACAGTATAGCTGTTCACAAACACTGCATGTGCCTGATATTCATAATTGGTAGTACAACATACTTAGATGTCCTCACCACTCTCTCAGGGGTGGAAGGTTTCAAATGCCCCACCTAATGTATTGCATATGCACAGTTGTTGCTGGTAAAGAAATGGGCAGCTATGGACCTTCTCCACATCCATCGTGTACATCCCAAGCTATTTTCCCTACTGTCTTCATCTCTTTGAGCACCCTTTATTACCACACTCCTATCTCCCCATTTACTTTTCTGTCAAAGACATGAGCGCGGGGGTTAGTGGGAGTGAGCACTTGTAAACAGTAGTAAGCGGGTTTGCACCAGTGTGCACATGTGTGCGCCTAGCTTAGCATTGCTAAGATATGATGAGCTCTGCCAAGCTTAGCTTACTATTGCTAAAATAAAATGAGCTAAGCTAAGCTTCGCTTAGTATTGCTAAAATACACTAGTCTTACCTAAGTGTCATGCAAACCTGCACCAACTCACTTACAACTGCTTCAAAGTGCCTTTGTCACTCTGTATGACAAGGCCCTTGTATTGCTCAGCAGCAAAATAAAATACCCTTGTCAGTCACGAACCCGGGACCTTAGACTTACCAGTCTGCATGATGTATGACTAAGCCACAGCATATATACAATAACCTGGTGCTGAAAGAAATATAACATGCATTACAAGGAGTGCATGTAAAGGGAAAATAGGAAAGCCATAGGAATACATTGCAATAAAGAAATATGACATGCATTACAAAGACTGAATGTAAAGGGAAAATAGGAAAGACATAGGAATACATTGCAATAACTACTGCTGTATGCCAGTTAATTCCCTAATTCCAAAAGAAAGTACATACGCCCATGTATATAGTGTTAGCATTAGGAGGTGTGAGTAAACTTACACACTGAGAAGAGTGTACTTGAAGAAGCAAAAATCAGGTTTTAGTACAACATGCATGTCACTGGCTACAACCCAGCTTCAGATATGAGACATATACCAACCTTCTGACTGACACAACAGTGTCCATAGCAAACAAGCATGGTCCCCACCTTGCAAAACTGAAAGGCCTATGCCTACCTAACCTATCATTTTATAGCAGTGTCCTGAAATCACAGTGAGAACTGCAATTACCACACAGCAGGCTGCATGCAATTACTAAATGGTGGGCACCAGTTGGTGCAGAGGCCATCACATGCACATGTGCAGATACACTGACCAACCAAAACAAAAATTAAAAACAAACAGAGGCAGTGGAGGACACCAACCTAAATAAATAAAAATAAAAAACATCAACAGGTACAACAGACTGAGGTGAGACATACAAAGGTAAGGTATGTAACACAGATGTATTTGTGGGCATCTGAATGATGTTTCTGAAGGGTACACTACATTCTGTGAACACTCCTTATGTGGTAGCAGTCCATATCTATATGTATATGCAGATGTGCATAGGGCAAGGGACATACTGCAACTGTTAGTGAAGGCTGGACATATATATGTATTTGAAGGTTGCTATGAGCACATATCTATGTAAGTTGTAGTGTGTGGCATTGAAAACAGCAAGCAGTGCAGGTATATGTCATGTGGTGGTTAAATGCTGTGGGACTGAGTTACAGCCAGTGAGGTCTGCTACGTCTATACAGCCTGAGGATAGCGAAATGCATTCTGCACAACACTGTGCAATATTATTACATAATCGTATGTCTCACAACTGTTCCATAATTGATATTCCCACCATGAAAGGTGGGCAGTATATGTGCATATATGTGCATGTATATGTACAGCAGTGGCTGTTTACAAGTATGTGTATATATATATATATATATATATATATATATATATATATATATATATATATATATATACACATATCTATATATATATCTATCTATATATCTATATATATATATATATATATATATATATATATATATATATATATATATACATATATATATATATATATATATATATATATATATCTATATATCTATATATATATATATATATATATATATATATATACATATATACACATATGCAAGCTCCTCGTGGTTCTGCAGAGTGGTCCTAGCAGCAGGGAACTCAGAAAAGCGACTACTTTCTGGATTTAAGTAGCTTTGCTTTTTTTTCACTTGGAATAGCTTCTGTAGCTTACCCTGAACTAGCCTGAACTGTTTTTTAACTGTTTGCTGCAATATTTTAAAATCTGCACTTAAAGTTACATTTTAGTCGAATTTGATCGAAAGTTTGTTTGTTTGTTTAATTTAACTGTGGAGGCTGCCCACTAAAGTGTGCTAGCCTGTGTAACGAATTTATCACTGTTTCTGCATTTTCTGTGTGTTTCTACCAAAAAAACAAAAAAACAAAAAAATAATCCTTGTTTTCCCGCCTCTCCTCGACTAGTTTAGACCAGTTTACAGGCATTGCTGTATTCTGGGCTGTGGTGTAGTTCCTGTGTTGTCCATTACCTTACTTGGATAGAAGGAAGTTTCTTTGCTCAACAGTGGGAGTGGGGAGCCTTGAGCAGCCAACCTGTCCCTGTAGGAAGTGACCTCAGCACAAGAAGCTGTAGTAATTGGTTGTTTTGGACCATTTCTAGCTCTTTTGTAGTTCACTGTTTAAAATCCTCCTCTGGGCATTTTGTTCTGGCTATACTGCTCAGACAAGCTCCTCGTGGTTCTGCAGAGTGGTCCTAGCAGCAGGGAACTCAGAAAAGCGACTACTTTCTGGATATAAGTATCTTTGCTTTTTTTTTCACTTGGAATAGCTTCTGTAGCTTACCCTGAACTAGCCTGAACTGTTTTTTAACTGTTTGCTGCATTATTTTAAAATCTGCACTTAAAGTTACATTTTAGTCGAATTTGATCGAAAGTTTGTTTGTTTGTTTGTTTAATTTAACTGTGGAGGCTGTCCACTAAAGTGTGCTAGCCTGTGTAACTAATTTATCACTGTTTCTGCATTTTCTGTGTGTTTCTACCAAAAAAACAAAAAAACAAAAAAATAATCCTTGTTTTCCCGCCTCTCCTCGACTAGATTAGACCAGTTTACAGGCATTGCTGTATTCTGGGCTGTGGTGTAGTTCCTGTGTTGTCCATTACCTTACTTGGATAGAAGGAAGTCTGTTTGCTGACCAGTGGGAGTGGGGAGCCTTGAGCAGCCTACCTGTCCCTGTAGGAAGTGACCTCATCACAAGAAGCTGTAGTAATTGGTTGTTTTGGACCATTTCTAGCTCTTTTGTAGTTCACTGTTTAAAATCCTCCTCTGGGTGTTTTTTTCTGGCTATACTGCTCAGACAAGCTCCTTGTGGTTCTGCAGAGTGGTCCTAGTAGCAGGGAGCTCAGAAAAGCGACTACTTTCTGGATTTAAGTATCTTTGTTTTTTTTTTCACTTGGAATAGCTTCTGTAGCTTACCCTGAACTAGCTTGATCAGTTTTTTAACTGTTTGCTGCATTATTTTAAAATCTGCACTTAAAGTTACATTTTAGTCGAATTTGATCGAAAGTTTGTTTGTTTGTTTGTTTAATTTAACTGTGGAGGCTGCCCACTAAAGTGTGCTAGCCTGTGTAACTAATTTATCACTGTTTCTGCATTTTCTGTGTGTTTCTACCAAAAAAAACAAAAAAATAATCCTTGTTTTCCCGCCTCTCCTCGACTAGTTTAGACCAGTTTACAGGCATTGCTGTACTCTGGGCTGTGGTGTAGTTCTTGTGTTGTCCATTACCTTACTTGGATAGAAGGAAGTTTCTTTGCTCACCAGTGGGAGTGGGGAGCCTTGAGCAGCCTACTTGTCCCTGTAGGAAGTGACCTCAGCACAAGAAGCTGTAGTAATTGGTTGTTTTGGATCATTTCTAGCTCTTTTGTAGTTCACTGTTTAAAATCCACGTTTGCACGGCTTTGTGCGGTTGTGCGCATAGCGCAGCACCAGTTAAACAAGGTTAAACTTTTTCTGGCTCCGCCAAGTCTGCTCTTCAAATTTTCCCTTAAGGAAGCTCTACTCTTAGTATAACCAGACTACTCACTATATTATAAGCCTAGCACTTGTTCTCAATACTTCTCTACTAAGTAAGCACTCTCGTACTAAGTAAAGCACTACATCTACTTACCACCCCTGTGAATATCCACTTCCCTTAAAGGTACAGCACTCCCTTATACTGTTCTAGAATATCGAGTGGTAGATTACTGGTGTTGTCTCTAATTCAGCTGGTCAATCTGGGTATCTTGAGACAATGCTACAATTGTCTCATGTACACAGACAACCCTCTCCTCCTCCCAACAAACACAAATACATGTGAGAGATGCAAATATATAGCCAAACTGGAGGCTGAACTCTCTCAGCTCAGGTCTGGCATGACCAGACAGGAGGAGATGAAAACCACACACACAACAATCCCAGTCCCACATAGACCTACCACAACTGCAAACCAAACACATAAAAACACAAAGATATACCCGGAGGCTCTAATAAAAAACTTACCAAAACAACAGAAGCTCCCAAAGCAGGCATCCAAAAATCCACCACCTCAAAACAAAACACATGCAACACATACTTCAGTAAATCAGTGTGTCAACCAATCACAGCCCTTAAGGCCAAACACCTTGCCTGATATACTAGTAATAGGTGACTCTATAGTCAGACACACTGATGTCCCACTGACCAGGCTGAACAAGGAGAAGGTGACAGTGAGCTGTCTATAGGGAGCTAGGATCCACCACATAACACACGCACTCAAGTCACTCCAAAGCAAGTACAAATATGACTCCGTCATTGTCCATGCTGGTGTGAATGACCTGAGACATACCTCCCTGGACTACATGAAAAGAGACATAGAGGAGCTCTCCGATTATGTAGCCCAGGCTGGTATGACCCTGACCCTGAGCAGCATCTTGCCCTCACCAAGAATGATACCACAATACAAAGACAAGATGATCAGCTTTAACAACTGGCTCAAGTACTGGTGTCATTCTAAGGGGATCCAATGTCTGTCTGCCTGGGATGACATGTTGGACAAGCCACGCTGCTTCGCAAGGTATGGCTTACACCTGTCACCAATGGGCTTCTGGATATTGACTAAGGCTCTTGCCACCCCCATAGTGCCTTTTTTAGGCAAGGCTCAAAAGACAAACCCACCTCCTTAGAAAACAAAAATGGAAAAAAACTAAGGGTAATGCTGCTCAACTCCAGAAGTCTAAATCTCAAGATGCAGGCACTGGATGCACTCCTCAGCATGGAGAACATCGACGTCTGTGCAGTAACTGAAACCTGGTTCAAGGCTCCTGAGAACACCCCAGCGCTACCAGGCTATACCTCGTATCATGCTTTTCAGCCCCAAAACCCAGGCCGAACCACAAAGGGAGGGGGAGTGTCCATATTCATCAAGGACACCCACACCTCCAGGTTAGTAGCAACACATGAAGCATCAGAGACCATACAGGTGCAACTAACCATAGGCAAAACTGCTATACAACTGGTAGCATGTTACAGACCACCCTCCCAATCTCAAGAACCCCACTCAGCCTTCCTGAAGACAATGGAGGATATGAATGTATCACAAAATACCATCATACTGGGAGACTTCAACTACCCAAACATAGATTGGGTACATTATTCTAGCCCTAATACCCTAGACCAAAGGTTCCTGGAATTCATAAATTCAAATGCACTGGAACAACTAGTCACCTCTCCCACTAGGGGAGATAATATACTAGACCTGATCATCACAGACATTGGGACAAAATGCTTCACACCGGAAGTATACCCCTCACTAGTGAGATATGACCACAAACTAATCACCCTGGATATACATATCCCACCTCCACCCCCAGCACAAAAGACCACAGTGAAAAACTTCTCAAAAGCAGACTTCACTCTTCTTAAGACTGAGATGGTATCCTTTAAGCCCACTGTGTCAGTGGATACCACATCCCACAATGCCGAATCCTTCACAAATGCTTTCTATGGATATCTCCAAGAATGCATGGATCATGCAATCCCAAACAAATCCAAGTCCCTCTCCACCAAAAGTAAGCGTCCTGTCTGGTGGACCTCAGTCATAAACAAATTGTATAACAAAAGAAGGAAGCTACTGCATGTCAGAGCAAAATCCCATGAAGGGAAGACATCTCTGATCAACATTAGCAGAAAACTACATTCTCTCATAAAAACATCCAAGGCCAACTTTGAGAGAAAAATCGCTAAGGACACTAAAGATAACCACAAAGCCTTCTTCAGCTATGTTAGAAACCTGGGCAGAAACCCTCAGATATGCTCAGAGTTGGTTCAAAACAACAAAAAATACACTGAACCCACAGATATTGCCAACATTCTGGCTGTCAGGTTCAGTGCAAATTTCTCCCCTCCTTCACCCCCAAAAGACGAAATACTTATCCCAGCTGAATGTAATCTCCCTGTCATCTCAGATGTCCAAGTGAGAACTGCCCTAAGCAAAGCAAAAAAACACAGCATCAATGGGACCTGACGGTATCCCGGGTTGCGTGTTACGTGAACTCCAAGAGGAGCTAAACCCACATATAAAAATGCTATTTAACCTTAGCCTTACTTCGGGATATGTACCTGAACACTGGCGTACAGCAACAGTGGTCCCACTCCACAAGGGGGGTGCCTCTACAGACCCTGGAACCTACTGCCCCATAAGCTTAACCAGCCTGGTCTGCAAAGCTATGGAAAGAATTATTATGGAACTCATAAACAGAGACATAGGGGACCTACAGACACTTGACCCCAGTTCGGCTTTGTAAAGGGCAGATCCTGCCTTTTAAACCTGGTTGACTTTTTTGAAACAGTCACTAGAGCCATTGATGAGGGCAAAGCAGTCCATACAGCATACCTGGACTTGGCTAAGGCCTTCGACACAATACCCCACTCAGGCATCATAGCTAAGCTCAACAGCTTAAAAGTAAACACTTATGTCACTAGATGGGTTGCAAACTGGCTAAAGGACAGAACCCATAAAGTTAAAATCGCTGGAGCAATGTCAGACTCAAAGCCAGTCACAAGTGGTGTCCCACAGGGATCTATCCTGGGACACCTCTTGTTCGGCATTTATTTCTCAGATGTTAAAGCAAACATGGGAGGGATGTGGCTAACAAAGTTCGCAGATGACTGCAAACTAGGCACCATAGTCAATACACCAGCAGACACACACATCCTACAAAAAAGCCTCAGAGAAACGGACAACTGGTGTCGGAGTCACGGCCTTAAACTAAATGCCAAAAAATGTGTAGTCATCCCCTTTGGGAAAAACAAAGTACCCACAAATTATCACATAGACAGCAACCCTCTGAGTATAGAAAAAGTAATCAGAGACCTAGGGACCCAAGTCGACAGTGACCTCTCATTTGACACCCACGCTGCCAATGTGGTTAGAAAAACATTCTACCTTGCACACCTCATCATGAAGGGATTCACATCCAGATCCAAGGATGTCATTGTACCCCTATATTCCTCCCTCATCAGACCCATGATTGAGTACAATGCCCCATTTGGTATGTACCTCACCCGGCATTTGCAACAGCTGGAGAGACCACAAAAGTATCTCACCAACAGGATCAAGGGTCTCCAACATATGTCTTATTCTGCCAGACTAAAGAAACTTCAGCTCTATTCAGTAGCATACCGCCTGCTCAGAGGTGATCTCTGCCTGACGTACAAGGCCATGTCCAGTCAGGATCTGATGGACAAGCTCCACCTCAAAAGATCCAAATCCATCAGGACCACAAGAGCTAAAGACTTAAACCTCGGCACAAGTATGAATAGGACATGCTGGAGGGATAGATTCATAACCCAGAGGCTTCCCGTGCTTTAGAACAAGATCCCAGTTTGTATTAGGCAGAGCCCCTCACTGACTCTCTTCAAGAGAAATCTTGATGAGTGGATGGGAGATCGTAAGTTTACCCCAAGGGTCACATCTGTGTCACTGCTAGACAGGGGCACAGTAAACTAATTCTATTATATAAGGGGACCTTCATTGTGTCACTACTAGACAGAGGCACAGTATTCTAAATTTATTCTGTACATTTTTTGTACCATTTCATGGGGTGGCAAAAGCCACATAACTATGGCTAGGCTTACAAATGCCCCAGGGCAGATAGCCTAGTACTATACTATGAAACTTATGAAACTATATATATATATATATATATATATATATATATATATATATATATACACACAGAGATATATGTATATATATATAGATATATGCATATATACATATTTAGATATATATATAGATATATAGATATGTAGACATATAGATATATACATATATAGATATATATATATATATATATATATAGATATATGCATATATAGATGTATAGAGAGATATATAGATATATACAGATATATATGGATATCTATGGATATATATAGATATGTGTATATATATATATATATATATATATATATATATATATATATATATATATATATATATGTATATATATATATATATATATATATATGTATATACAGAGTTATACATAAATGTATATGTATATAAATATACATAGATATATAAATATATATATATAGTGAGAGAGAGAGAGACACAGGGTCAGACGTATTGCAACAGTTGCCTGGTGACCAAGGCATGGACTGAACACCAGTGTTGATACTGCAGTGCCATACCCCATTCCAAAACACTTTACCCACTAACTACCAGATAGGTGGTTGCCTGACTAACACTGAAGGTGTCAGAAGGGAACATGGGACACAGGTGGACAGTAGCCTCCCCTTTGATATTCACAGTGCCACACTAGTCTTGTAATCTGTCTACGTGGTACGTGTAATCACAAACAATGTGTCATGTACAGAAATATAGGTCAGTGTTCCCCTGTACTCATCACAATGCCCCATGTGGTATGTACCTCACATGACAACTACAGCAAGTGGAAAGTCCACAGACATACCTCACAAAGGGTAATACTGCCCTGATACACATACCCTATGCAGACTGACTCACATAACCACAGCTACAGTGCGTTGTATACCGGCCACCCAGAGGTTACCTCTGCCAAACATACAGAGGCATGCCACACCCAAAGCAGTCAGACAAGCACCATGTCAACACCTCACAATCCCACAGGGTTACACGGCCTAGGTCCCTAGTGCACGCAACATCACTAAACAGCACATGCTGGAGGGATATGCTCCTACTGGCAAATATGCCATACTCTGGAGTAAACCACCCAGCATGAACAAACAAGGCTCCTCAGTAGCAGATGTCAGACATACCCCTGATGATTGTCTGGGGGATAGGTAACACGCCCTGGGAATCACCTCTGTGTATCCGGTTGACAGAAAGAAGTGAAATCTAATTACATGTGTGTCACAGGCCAGGATAGCATATGGCTAGGCTGCTGTAGGCCCCAGGGACAATAGCGTATTACCTTCTTATGACACAATTCACACAGACATGTACACAGTGCAATACCAGCTATGTGAGGTGGAATGAGTGTGACAATGAATGTGTGCAAGGTCTGTGATGGTGTGATAGCTAGGAGTGAGGTTGTTTCCGTCATGGTCATTTGTGTCTAACGTGTAAGGCCAGAGAAAGATGTGTCAGTTATTGGGATGCAGACATAGTAGGATGGTATATGTTGTGACATAGGTCCTTGTGTATGACTGTGGCGTCCCATCATAGGCTGACGCAATACATGTGTGCTCAGTAAGTGGTACTGCTGGTGACTCCATCCGACATTAGAACTGTTGTACCACCTGAATCTGTGGGCGTAAACAGCACAGTATGGTGTATGTTCACATTCCCTGGTAACACTGTCTTGTGTGTTTCCTGCAGTCTGCACAGATTACCTTCCTCAGGCATAGGTATCTGTAAGTAGGGGCACACAGTACTGTAAGGTAAATAGCAAATGCTCATCTGTGTTAGCATACATTTGTGTATGGTATTAATGTCTGATGTGTGTGTAATGATGCCTGTACCATGTCTGCAATCACATGTGTGATGCAGGGTTTGCGTATGTACCTAGCAACATGTGTACTCTGTTACAGCAGTATGCCAGCTATATTAACAACTGTGCACATATGTTAGGTAGGGGTATGGCATCAACGACTATGGTAGGTTACTGGTTATACTGTAACTGTACTTCACATTCATTGCAATGGATGACATATATCTGCATGCATCAGCTTGATATGTACCCCCCTGGCAAGGCTGTGCATTGGATCCCAAACCATGAGCAGAGTACTGGTGTATACTGGTGTGTCATATGGAGTGTGGCAGGCACTGTCAGCCAGTTGTAGGCTGAGCACTGATATGTGGTATTGAATGTGTGTATCCTCTGACAGAAGAACAGATGCTATATATGGCAGTTAACTGATATCTGTACTGTATAATGTTAAGTGTGCCACATGACTTGCTCACACATATTGTTTACTTGTCTTCCAGGCATATGGCTCATCACAGAAACCCCTGCTGCACAGCTGCAGAGGAACAGGAAATCCACCACAGCCTGGTACAGCACTATACCCTGCTGTTTTCAAGGGCCAGCCAGCACCAGCAAGAGTGTACTGCACTGTGGCAAGAACTTGTTCGTTGGGTAAATGACATAGGCATGCATAACTGGACATATGAGCAGGTACGCCATCACTGCAGTGATTTAATCAGACATGTCCGGCAGTGTGCGTCTGATATCCACAGACAACAGCTTGCCACAGGGGGTGGGGTGGCCATACATCCCCCCTCACCAGAGTGGAGGAACTGCTGTTAAGTGTGGTGGCCCCTGGCCTACAGCAACAACAACATCACACATGTGCCATCATGGAGGCCAGAGCCACCCAGCATAGTGACATGGAGCATGCAGGTAAAATGGCCTAGCTGTAGACTACTGTTACCTGTACTGTTAGATTATGCATGTGTGAGATGTGTATTGTGTTTAGCAGTTGTGCTGCCTATTGTGTGCAATACTGATAATGTGAATAGTATCTGTACACCTATGCCTGTTGTTCTACTGTAATTTAGCACACTCACGGTAGCAATGCCACAGGTGTGGCCACTGACAAACTGTGTCATATTCTTGCAGGTCCCTCTGGTGTGACAGCAGGGCAGACGTTACATGCTGGTGAGTGTGTTAACACTTTAAACTTGGTATTGAACTGTGCATGTCATAGGTGAGGTGTAGGCCATGTACACATAACACACCTATGCATAATGCATGCTGTGCATGTTTGCTGTGAGACGTGAAACATCTCAGTAATGTCAGTAGCTGCCTCATTCACATGCAATGCACAGAGCATCAGACACAAATGTGGCAACACTGTACTGCACATTGGATATGCATAGTTGACACACATGTACACAACATAACACGTTTGTCATGCGCAGTACACCTCAACATGCTACACATAGTGTATCCGGACACACGCTGGCAGGTCACACTTCAGTATCCCACATGTCATTCACACACCACACATACCATACCTGAGCGGTAGGGGCCTAGCATGGGGCTGTGCAACACTCCTCAACACATAACACAGTCATGTCAGGCAATGCTCCCTATTGGACACCTAACACACCCTTGTGCAATGTGGCTGTGTAATTGTGAACTTAGCCACAGCACTGCGGTTCAGGTACAGCTTGCTGGGCGGTGGTCTAGCACACTTTAGTGGCCTTGAGTGACCACATGATGCATGATGATGATGGCTAATGGTACTACACCCCATACTGTTACAATGGCCATGCCCAGGATTGGTATCCCATCCTGTATACATGCACCACCCATCCCGTGTGTGTACATAGCATGCATGTGCTATACCTGTGTCCACAATTATCTACTACAGACACAGACACTGCAATCAGACATAGAAACCCATGTGACACACAGATAACACACACAGCCATGGTATGTATACCTGTGTGTGATGGTGCACAGGACATTGCAGAGCTTATAATACTTGCAAAGAAATGTAGTGTCCTTGTACACATTGTGTTCCAGGGTGTAGGCAATCACTGAACATGTACACACATGCACCACAGCTATGTAAACTGTCATCAACTATGGATGTCTACACTGACACTGCATGGACTTGAGCAACACTTATTCTGCATGCTGACAAGTGTGCATGAATGTTTGCCTTGTGATACTGTCACCCACCTTCAACCAGTGTTGAGTATTATTTGGAAGTCTGTTGTGTGTGTGTATCTGCTGTAGTGAGGAGTGTGCATGTGTTCCTTTGTGCATGTGTTTCTGTGTGCCTGAGTGCTGTGTGCCTGTGTGCCTGTGTTCCTGTGTGCCTGTGTGCATGTGTTCATGTGTGCATGTGTGCATGTGTTCATGTGTTCATGTGTTCATGTGTGCATGTGTGCATGTGTGCATGTGTGCATGTGTGCATGTGTTCATGTGTGCATGTGTGCATGTGTGCATGTGTTCATGTGTTCATGTGTGCATGTGTGCATGTGCAGACCATAAAGTGTGTTTCCTGTCTTCTTCTCACAGGTGCTGAGGTAGGGCTTGGCGAAAGCAAAAGGTGACCTGAAGCCACTGCCATGGATAGTGGTGATGATGAGGCATGTATTTTGGCACAGGGAGATTTGACAGGGTCTGTCGTTGGTCCACCAATCGACAGTACACAGCGTTCAACCCCATCCATGTGCACACTCATACTGCCATTACATCCCTCACCACTAATGGCCATAGGGGAGGGACAGCATATAGTTGGCATTGACCAGGAGAGTGTGGTACCCATGGCACGTGCATCCCCTCACAGCAGCCATAGCTGTAGGCCTGCAATGGCACCACATAGGCGGAGGTCCAGGGGTTCTTGGGGGAGCACCACTGGATGTATTGCCCCTGGCAGGTGTGCCCTCACAGGTCTTACGATGACCACTATGTTCAGGGCTGTAATGCAGGCTCAGGCACGTATGGAACGGTACACCAGGCAGGGACTTACGGCACAGAGGGCACATAACACCGCTATCAATGACAGCATCCGTGACCTTGCCAGTGCCATCCGGACATACACCGAGGTCATTGATAGATGTTGGGGGAGACAATAGATGCCCTCCACAACATGTCTTCCTCAAGCCAGGACCGTGCAGGACCATTGCGACATTGATGCGGACGCATGCCAGCAACAGCAACAGCTGGCAGTGGTCGCGGACAGCCCACAGCTCACAGCCACTCCCGTAGTGGCAGTACCAGCCCCAGCAATGCTGGGGTTGGCTTGTCCATTGTCCATCCCAGTAGACCATGTGCATGTGGCTCTGGCCAGTCCCAGCAGGGACATGGGTCCAGTCGTCATACCTCTGCCTCTGATGACAGTACCCAGTCAGGGTTGGTACCCGATACCGTCTGTAGCACGCCTGCCAGGCACAGGTACTGTGTTCGTGGCCAGAGACAGTGATCTGTACAGCCAAGCAGGTACAGTGTGTGGCTGTCCCACAAACCACCGTATATGGCAGCCACATGGTGGAACTGTGTGCATGCAGACACACACACATTAAGCAAACAACTAGGGCTCACACATACACACACACATTACATCAACATTGGCCCATGCTGTACTGTTGTCACACACACACACACACACACACACACACACACACACACACACACACACACACACACACACATGTCGATTGGATGGGTCAATGTCAGGCTCTTGCAAACAACAAAATGCCCTGTGCATATGATGATACCTGTGCCGCCTCCTGTCATCTGCATTATCGATGGAGGGACAGGCTAGCATGGTGCTGATGCACAGGGTGACACTATAGCAGTGTAGCAATAATAGCGAGTTGTCAACAAGGAAGTCTAACTACATCCTTGCAGGTATATCTGAGCAGACATTATGCATCAAAGCTCTGTTTGTCATTGTAGCATTGTTTACACCACTGTTAGATCTGAGTATGTATTATCCACCCATGTGCCACTTGGCTGATGTTGCCAGCATGTGTTAGCGAGTGGACAGTACGTGTGTGATGTGTGCAGTACAGATTAGCAAGTGTACATCTGTGATCATGGTGGGTGCGCACTGTCTGTATGTACGTGCATAGTGGACACATGGGATGTGTGGCATACCCTGTTGTACACATTATTAACATCCCATTGCATCTTTCAATGGCCAGTATGCATTCTACTACAGTTATGTACTAACATGGGTAGATGTGTGTATGACATGGGTTGACACTATGCTGCGGGTGATACCGTTAATATCCGTCAATGATTTGCGGTCTGGTAGTATACACAACCTCAACAGCATGACTATAAGCAATCATTGGATGATGTCCTGACAAATGACACACAGTAGTAGGGAACCCAGTATCAATTGGATCCTTCCGGTGCTACAATATAACACTAACCAGTGGTGATGACCTCCACCTATTACTGTGACACACCTGTGTGTCATATAGCCCCCTTAGGTACATGCAGACACACTAGGGATGTGCCCATCCAACTCTGGGAATGCATGGAATGGCCTACAATGCATTCCCTGGATGGGACGCATATCCTACACAAGGGTATCATACAGACAGATACCTGTTGTGTGATACATGCTGTATAGCAGGAAGCCGACTATGGCATAGTCATCCTCATGTACTATACATACTATCCCGTCAGTACCACACCGGTGGTAGCCCTCAACATGTATGTCGGGTACCATTGTGTACATACAGACCCATGTTATATCATGTGTCCCTTCGTATCCACATATCCATAGGTATTGTGGAGTCCCAAGGTGTATCATAGACATTAGAAGCCTGAATGCATATCCACAAGGCAGTCGTACACCTATAAAGACTGTCCATTCTTTGCAGACTTTGTTGTGTATGACCATGTCTGACATATACCCCAGCCATATACCCTCACTCACACTACTCTTAAGTAACTGTCATGGGTGTGTGTGCCACAGATGACCTTGGTCACAGAACACGACAGTGGATGGCCATGTCACATACATACATATGTGACCTACGATCTGAGTAGCAGCGGCACAACCTGTCAATGGAAACAAATGTATTCATGTAGTATGCAAGCTTCACACCTATGTACTGATTGAGGGGACATGTACACATATATATTTGCCATGCAGATACCTGATGTCTGCAATATACTTACTGTTGTCATCATACTATGTCATACTATAGTAAAAGGAAAACCCACACTGTGCTGACCAACAGTGACACACACACAGTCAGCATTTCCAGGATTCAAACACCTACCTAACAATGTTATGATACTAGAGAGTGATGCATTAACACAGCTATTTGCTTTACTGGCTGGTTTACTTTCTCATGCTGTATTTGTAGGATGGTGACATCATCAGACTTTCCAAAGAGGAATGTACCTCCTTTACTGGGTTTTCCCAGTCTCCAAAAAGGAACACCTCTCAAAGCAAACTGCACACATACACTTAGCAGAATTCAAACCCCTACCTAACTATGTTATGATATTGGAAAGAGACACATTAACACGGCACGCTATTTGCTTTACTGGCTTGTTTCCCCTTCTCCTGCTGTATTTCTAGGATGGTGACATCATCAGTCTTTCCAAAGAGGAATGTACATCTTCTAGTGTGTTTTCCCAGTCTCCAAAAAGGTCACTCCTTTCAAAGACAATTGCACAGCCCCCCACACACAGTCAGCGTTTGCAGAATTCAAACCCCTACCTAACTAGGTTGTGATACTAGAGAGAGACGCATTTGCACCGCGCGCTATTTGCTTTACTGAGTGGTTTCCCTTCTCTGTCTGTATTTCTAGGGTGGTGACATCATCAGTCATTCCAAAGAGGAATGTACATCTTTATTGTGTTTTCCCATTCTTCAAAAATGCCACTCCTTTCAAGGAGAATTGCACACACATACACCATCCACACACAGACACAAACACAGTCAGCATTTTCTGGATTTAAACCCCTACCTAACTAGGTTATGATACTAGAGAGAGAAGCATTAGCGCAGCACGCTATTTGCTTTACAGTGTGGTCGCCCTTCTCTATCTGTATTTCTAGGGTGGTGACATCATCAGACTGGACATGGTAATGTGTGTACACTTTGTTTTATGCCATTCCAGGAATGGTCCATGTGGGTCATCAGGTGTCAACAGCTGGAACAGAAACTCATAATCCTTACCTTGTGTGAGCTATCTTTGGACACATCGACATTCCTTCATATGTCAACACATATTTATGCACAGCTTGTTGGTTTTGTGGGTACTACATGTGTCTGGGATGTTGATAAAGGGCTATTCAAAGTGTATGTGAGACATGTTTAGCTGTGTTCAGTGAAGTATGTGCTGTGTGGCTGCCTTGCAAACAATCTAGCATGTTTGGGAACCATGATCTGCACATGAACATACCACGGTTAGTAGGGTTGTGTGTATGTCAGCTTCCAATAGCTTGGTTTATGACTTCAACCATGATGGACTCCATGGTCTTGCAGATCATACTTCATAGGCATACTGGACTGTACTTCCCATGGTGTGTTGTGCACCAACACTTGTGTGGAGTGCCATATGTTGCTGTAACCCATTCAATGGTTCCACATCCTGTGTAGGGGGGAGGTTCAGCTGACTGTTCAGGTGCAGGATCTGTTTGTTCTGTAGTTTATGCATAACACATATTGGGAATCAATGTAGTCCACTTGATGCCATGCTTTTAGCATTGGGGGTAGCTGTTCATCCATTCTACATGTGATATCTCCTGGTATGATGATATGGACTATCGTCGGTGGGAGGTGTGTATGTATATATGGGCCTGTCTGTCAGGATGTCAGCATTCTCAGTCAGGTACAGTTGGCCCTGACTCATGACATATATGTGTGTACATTGCTATATATGACATAGCTGTCGGAGGTGACATGATTCAGTCTGGACTCCTTCTCAGCTACTCTTTACAGAACACCAACAAACCTGAGCACTAATCCCTGTTATACTCCTATACACACTTAACACCCTACTGATCCTTTGTCATCTGGCTACAGAGTATGTCATGATGATATCCCGGCATGTCCAGGGGTCAGCTTTGTGTGCACTCTCCAGACCAGCTGGTGAATATTGTGATGTAGACACAATGTCACATCTGCCTCATGTACACAGATAACACTCTCCTCCTCACAACAAACCCAGATATATGTGTGAGATGCACCTATAGATACATACAGGGTGCTTAAATCTCTCGACTCATGACTGGCATAGTCTATCAGGTGATGAGGATAACCACACACACCACATATCATTCTCACATATCCTCTGGCGACAGCACTCAAACCACATTATCACACATACACATACTCGGATGCTGTAAATGAACTGTGCCTAAGCAGCAGAGACCTCCACAGCAGGCACACACACAACTGCTACCCCACTACAATACCCACATCTCACATAGTTCACAATGTCAGTGTGCCACACAGTCACTTGCCTTTGGGCTAAACAACACACATAATACACTTGTGATAGGTGACACTTATTGCCACACACACTGACGTACCACTCACCAGCCCATACAAGGGAATAGTCCCTTTGTGCTGCCTGTCGTGTGCCAGGATCTGCCACATAACACATGCAGTCAGGTCACTACAAAGCAAGTACAGGACTGGCACCATCATTGTCCATGCTGGTGCATAAAACCTCAGACGTTACTCCCTGGACCAGATGACATGGTACATGGAGGAACAGTGTCATCATGTCGCCCAGGCCAATATGACCCTGACCTTGTCTAGCATCTTACACCCACCAAGTATGATGTCACAGTATACAGACAAACATATCACGTTTAACACTTAGCTAACAGATTGGTGTCATTCATAGGGGATACAGTGTCTGTCAGCCTGTGGTGACATGCTCAACATGCCACGTAGCTTCACTATGGACAGCTTGTACCTGTCACCCTTGGACCTTTGAATGCTGGCTAAGGCTCTTGCTACCACCATAGTGCATTTGTTGAGCAGGGCTCAAAAGACAAACCCACCTACATAGACATTACAGGTTAAATAACACTAAGGATAATGCTGCTCAACACCAGATGTGTTACCCTCATATTGCGGCCACTCAGGACTCCCCTCAGTATGGGGGATAGCAATATATGTGCACTAACAGATGCCTAGTTCAGGGTCACATATGCAAACCAGCACTACCAGGTTATGTTTCATACCATGCTTTCTGACCACAGGACTTGGAACGGACAACCTAACTAGGGAGTGTATCCATATACATCACAGATACACACACCTCCGGGTTAGTGGCACTGCACTAAGCATCACAGACCATACATATGCAACTACCATTGTGCGAAACTGCCTTTCAGTTTGCTGCCTACTACAGACCACCCTCCCATACTCAGGAATCACACTCGGCTTTCCTGGGAACAGTGGAGGATATGATGGTCTCCACAAACACCATTATATTGGGTGACATCAGATACACGAATATTGACTGGGGATACTACTCAAGCCGCAACAACCTCACCCTACAGTCGCTACAATTTGTAAATTCATATGCTATGGCACAACCAGTCACCACAGCCACAAGGGGGAATACATATTGGACCTGATCACCATCAACATGGGGACTCTATGTTCTACACCAGCAATATACCCCTTATTGGTAAGGTCGGAACATACATCTATCTCACTGGACATACATATACACTCCACACACCCATCCTGGATAATCTTGCTGAACTTCTGATGAGCCAACGTCTCACTTCACCAGAGAATGGTGGTATCCTTCAAAGACCCTGAGACAGTGTCAAATACAGCTCCAACTGCTGAATCCTTTACATACACATTCTATGGACTCCTAGTGGACTACATGGATTGTGCTACCCCAAATAACAACAAGACTCACTCATCTAATGGTAGGGGACCTGTCTAGTAGACACCAGCCATTAATAAGCTGTACAATGTCAAGAGGAAGCTGCTACATGATAAAGCACAATCCCAGATGGGGAAAGCATCTGTGATCTGAACTAGCAGACAGCTATGATCACTCATGTACTTATCTAAGGTCTTCTTCTCACGGACAATTGCACCAGATACATAGGACTATCAAAAGACCTTTGTCAGTTATGTCAGGAACCTGAGTGGACACTCACTGATATGCTGTGAGTTACTGCATACTGACTACACTTACCCTGAACCCACTGGTATAGCCAACATCCTGGCAAACAGGTTCAGTGCAGATGTCTCCCCCATCCCCCCTAGGGAGCGACTATCCATCCCAACAGAGTGTAACCTCCCTGACACCACACAGTAACAGGTGAGTGCTGCCCTCCCCAAAGCATACATTACAGCATCAATGGGACCAGTTGGTGTCCTGGCCTGCATCTTACACAAGCTTCATGACAGACGTAACCCTCACATTACATCACTGTGCAATATCGGAGTTACTACAGAATATGTACCGACGGAATGGCGTACAGCGAAAGTGGTCCCACTCCACATAGTTGGTGGCAGAATGGACCACAGACATTGCCCTATAAGCCTGACTATCCTGTTATGCAAAGTTATGGAGCATATTGTCATGGGTCTCTTAAACATAGACATCAGGAACCTACAGACACTGTGTCCTACACATTCCAGCATTGTTGTGGGCAGATCTTGCCTCTTGAACATGTTTGTATTCTTTAGACGGTTAACAGGTCCATCAACATAGGGACAGTTGTACACGCAGCCTACCTGAAGCTTGCTAAACCCTTCCACACAATAATCCACTGGGCCATTATGCATAGGCTCACCAGCATCGATATGGACACATATCTCACATGACGGATTGCTACCTGGATCAGGGATAGCACCCACATGGTCAGAATTGCAGGTGCCATGTCTGACTATACACCAGTTACATGTGGCATCCCACACGGCTCGGTCCAGGGACCTCTCTTGTTCAGTATATATTTGTCTGATGTACAGGCTACCACAGGGGGAATATGGCTGACCTTGTTCGCACTTGACTGCAAACTGGGTGCCATACTCACCTCTCCAGCTGCCACATGCATACTCCAACAGGGTCTCACAGAGATGGATGACTGGTGCCTGAGCCATGGCCTACAGCTAAATGCCATTAGTTGCATAGTCATCCCCTTTGGGAATAACAACATGCCCACACATTAACACATAGGTAGTATTCCATTACATAAGGTAGGTGTTGTTAGGTGATTGGGGACATGACTTATTTGTACTGTCGCCTTTGACATTCACATTGCCACAGTGGTTGGACAGACCTTCTATATAAGCAACCTTATCCCATATGGTTTCACATCTAGATCGAGTGATGTCATTGTGCCCCTATACTAATAACAGCCATGCTTGGTTACAGTTCCACCTTTGGGGTGTACCTTACCCAACACCTGCAGCAACTGTACTGGCCAGAGATACCCAAGCAACAGCCACCCCACAACAATACCCACGAATCACATATCTCACAAGATCAGTGTGCCTTACAGTCACAGCCCTTAAGGCCAAACAACATACCAAATACACTTGTTATAGGGGACTCTATTTTCTGGCACACTGACGTCCCACTCAAATGACTGAACAAGGAGAAGGTCACTGTAAGCTGCCTGTCAGGTTCCAGGATCCACCACATAACGCAAGCACTGAGGTCACTCCAAAGCAAGTACAAGTATGACTCCGTCATTGTCCATGCAGGTGTGAATGACATGAGACGTACCTCCCTGGACTACAAGAAAAGAGACATAGAGGAGCTCTCTGATCATGTAGCCCAGGCTGGTATGACCCTGCCCTTGAGTAGCATCTTGCCCTCACCAAGAATGATGCCAGAGTATAAAGACAAAATGATCAGTTTCAACAATTGTCTAAAGTATTGGTGTCATTCAATGGGGATCCAGTGTCTGTCAGCCTGGGATGACATGCCCGACAAGCCACGTTGCTTCACTAGGGATGGCTTGCACCTGTCACCCTTAGGCTTTCGTATACTGGCCATGCCTCTTTCCACCCCCATAGTGCATTTTTTAGGCGAGGCTCAAAGGACAAACCCACCTCCATAGACAACCCAAGGGTACAAAATCTAAAGGTAATGCTACTCAATGCCAGAAGTCTAAACCTCAAGATGCATGCACTCGAGGCTCTCCTCAGTATGCAGAATATCGATGTCTGTGCAGTAACAGAAACCTGGTTCAAGGCTCCTGAGAGCACCCCAGCACTACCAGGTTATAACTCATACCATGCATTTCAGACACAAAACTCAGACCGAGGCACAAAAAGAGGGGTAGTATCTATATTCATCAAAGATACCTACACCTCCAGGTTAGTGGCACTGCATGAAGCATCAGAAACCATCCATGTGCAACTAACAGCGGGCCAAACTGCCTTTCACTTTCTAGCCTGCTACAGAACACCCTCCCTATTACAGGAACCCCACTTGGCATTCCTGAGAACACTGGAGAATATCAATGTCTCTCCTAAAACTATGTTATTGGGTGACTTCAACTACCCAAACATTGACTGCGACAACTACTCATGCCCAAACACACTCGCTCAATGGTACCTTGAAGTTATAAACTGTAATGCGATGGAACAACTGGTCACCACTCCCACAAGAGGGAACAACATATTGGACCTGGTCATTACCAACATGGGGACTCTATGTTCCACACCACAGGTAAACCCCTCATTGGTAAGATCAGACCATTAACTAATTTCCATGGACATCCATATCCCGTCCCCACCCCCAGCCAAGGAAATCACTGCAAAGAATTTCTCAAAAGCCAACTTTGCACTTCTCAAGACAGAGGTGGAATCCTTCAAAGCCCACGGCCCAGAGGATAATACAGGCCAATCCACAGAATCCTTTACAAAAGCATTCTATGAGCACCTGCAGGAATGCATGGATCGTGCTATCCCAAATAAAATGAAGACTCACTCCTCCAAAAACAGAAGACCTGTTTGGTGGACCATGGCCATAAATAAGCTATACAACCGAAGGAGGAAGCTACTACATGACAGAGCAAAATCCCAAAAATGGAAGGCATCTCTGATCAGTATTAGCAAGAAACTTCGATACCTCATAGAATCATCAAAGGCCAGTTTCAGAAGGGAAATTGCCCTAGACACTAAAGATAATCACAAGCCCTTCTTTAGTTATGTCCATAATATGGGTGGAAACTCCCAGATATGCTTTGAATTGTTGCAACAACCTGGCAGACAGATTCAGCACAAACCTCTCCCCCCCCTTCATCTCCAGAGGAACAAATGCCTATCCCAACTGAATGTAACCTCCCTGACATCACAGTTGCACAGGTGAAAGCTGCCCTCTCCACAGCATAAAACACAGCAGCTATGGGACCGGACGGTGTCCCAGGCTGTGTCTTACACAAGCTCTAAGAAGTACTGAACCCTCACATTAAGTCACTGTTCAAACTTAGTCTTACTACAGGATATGTACCCAAATAATGGCGTACAGCTACAGTGGTTCCACTCCACAAAGGTGGTGCCACAACGGACCCTGGGAACTATCGCCCCATAAGCCTGACTAGTCTGGTCTGTACAGCTATGGAGCGTATTATCATGGAACTCATAAACAAAGTCATTGGGAGCCTCCAGACACTGGACCCTACCCAATTTGGCTTTGTTAAGGGCAGATCTTGCCTCTTAAACCTAGCTGATTTCTTTGAAACAGTTACCAAAGCTATAGATGAGGGCAAGGTAGTCCACACAGCCTACCTGAACCTCACAAAAGCCTTCAACACAATACCCTACTCGGGCATCATAAATAAGCTTACCAGCTTAAATATCAACCCCTATATCACAATATGGGTTGCAAACTGGCTCAGGGATAGAACCCACATGGTCAGAATCGCAGGTGCCATGTCCGAATCCAAACCAGTTACAAGTGGCGTCCCACAGGGCTCAGTTCTGGGACCTCTATTGTTTGGTATATACTTCTCTGAGGTTCAGGCTAACACGGAGGGATTATGGTTGACAAAGTTCGCAGATGACTGCAAACTAGGGGCCATATTCGACTCTCCAGCTGACACAAGCATCCTCCTGAAGGGTCTTACAGAGAAGGATGTTTGGTGCCAGAGCCACGGGCTCGAGCTACATGCTAAAAAGTGCATAGTCATCCCCTTTGGGAAAAACAACGTGCACACAAATTACCACATAGGTGGTAATCCATTAAGTACAGAAGTACTAATTTGAGATTTCTGGACTAATGTAGATAGTAATCTCTCCTTTGATAATCACATTGCCAAAGTGGTTACAAAGACCTATATATGCCACCTTATCACAAAAGGGTTCGCATCTAGATCAAGAGAGGTCATTGTGCCCCTCTACTCATCACTCATCAGTCCCATACTTGAATACAATGGCTCTTTTGGGATGTACCTTGCCCGACACTTGCAGCAACTGGAGAGACCCAAAAGTACCTCTCCAAGAGAATCATGGGCTACAAACAGATGTCGTATGCAGCTCAACTAAAGAAACTCCAGCTCTACTCAGTTGCTTACCACCTACTCAGAGGTGATTTATGCCTGATATACAAAGCCAGGTCAAACCCAGAATTAATGGACATGCTCCACCTCAAATATCCAAGTCCCTTAGAGATACACACTCCAGGGACTTAAACCTCAGCACAAGAATAAAAAGGACATGCTGGAGGGACAGATTAATTTCCCAGAGGCTCCCTTCACTCTGGAATAGAATCCCAATTCATATTAGACATAGCCCCTCGCTGACACTCTTCAAGCCAATTCTGGACACGTGGATGGGAAATCGCAAATTCACCCCTGGGATCTCTTCTGTGTCCCTGCTAGACAGAGGCACAGCAAACTAATCTTAAAGGGCACCTTCTGTGACCTAATTTACAGAGGCACAGTAGACTAATCTAATAGGGAGACAGAAGCCAAATACACTCTGGCTAGGCTTTTAAATGCCCTAGGGCAGATAGCCTAGTATCTACCTATGAACCTATGAACCTATAAGTTCCACACCAAGCAGATGTAGTGACTCACACAGATGACCTGCACAGTTCAGATGCAGTAACTCCAGCTCTACTCAGTCACTTACCACCTACTCGGATATGATGTGTGCCTGCTGTTTGCAGTAATACCCAACCCAGAATTAATGGACATGCTCCACCTCAGGATATCCAACTCCCTTGTAGCTACACACTCCAGGGACATATACCTCAGCACAGATGTTAATAGGACATGCTGGAGGGACAGATTCTTATCCCAGGGCCTCCACTCACTACAGATTGTGATCACAGTTTCACATAGGCAGAGCCACCCACTAACCACCTACAGGGGACATCTTGATGGCTGTATGGGTGATCGTATGTTTACCCATGGCATATCTTCTGTGTCCCTGCTAGACAGAGGCACACTAGCCTAAATGTACATGGGCTATCTTGTGTGACCTACTATTCACTGGCACAGTGTAGTAATCTGACAGGGCTGCAAAAGCCAAACACACTATGGCTAGGCTTGTACATACCTAGGGCAGATAGTCTAGTATCGACCTCTGAACCTATGCTTCTGCTCGGGATGCACATTATTTATTGCTGATACTGTTTGCAGGTCTTTATCGTCTTTGCTTTCCCAGTTTCTATGAACAACTTAGGTATCTGCAGAACATGTTTGATCATGACAGGGTTCCACTATATTATATGTGTCTGTTGTCATGTAACTGTGTGCACAGGGTGGATTGGAGGATAGTGAGAGGTTCCTGGGTTAACACATGCAACTGCCAGATATGTCTGGCCCACTGCTGTACTCAGACATGGCCTAAGTGTGTGAGCATGCCCAGTTCAGGCTTTCCATGTTTTGTTGCCTGACATATGTCTCATTTATTCAAGTGTGTGAGCATGCCCAGTGTGACCTTTCAGTATGTTGCGATCTGAAGTCCACTACATTTGTGGATGTGTGTGAACATGACCAATATTAACATTTGTACTGTGTGTGTTGGAAGTCAAGTTCTGTTTTTACTGCAGGACTCACCTTTGTGTCATAACTCAACAGGGATTATGCTGTGCCTGCAGGGTTTCCATGAGATACCTTGCATAGACTTATCAACATTCCTTCATACTGGCTGAACAGTGCAATGCTGTCAAAGTTTAGTGGTTCAGTACTTTAACTATGGTGCACAGTATCCTGGGTTCGAGGCCCATCACTGCTTAATATTTCCATAATGAGCAGACCAGACTGTTTAAGGGCCAGTTAAGCAAATATAAGCATGTTGGCTTTTGTTCTGCTATGCCCTACTTAGACCAGGCTTGTCCAACATTGCTGTATATTCACCAACTTTGCTGGACATTGCCCAATATTACTCGACATTGACCACAGTTGTACTAGTTGGTGTGTGCGATTCTGTTTGCATATACTACATGGTGGTAAATGCTGTTTAGCACTACCTTAAGTTGCTTGATACATGGCAATCATGCCTCAGGTGGTGCTGCAGGGCTGCCTATGTTGGATGCACATACTACACTCCCTGTACATGTTTGAGGCAGGTAGTGTCAACTTAGACATCCCTTTTACTATATGTGCAGGTCAGAGAGAGGTATCATTTCCAGGGTTCCTACTGAGCCAGTGTATGTGCTATGTGTTGCCTCTTTGCCAAGGCCAAAGCATACTGGGCACGCCTCCTTCTGCCTACTGGGGCAGGCTCAGGTTCTTCCTCCTCTGAGTCACGCTCTGCCTGTGATTGGCTTGGCAATGGTGGGGGGGTGTTTGGCCCAGTCCTATGCTGGTCCTGCTGCAGCTGTTTTCGCAGAATCATATTATGTAGCATAGCACATACCATGACAATTTGGGCACATGTAGTTGGTGAGTACTGCAAGGCTCCACCAGATGTGTCCAGGCACCGGAACTGTGACTTGAGCAGCCCAAACACATGCTCGATTACATTTCGTGTTTGTGCGTGTGCCTCATTATGGCATTCCTGTTCAGGTGTGTGTGCATTTCTGATGGGTGTCATCAGCCACGGCTACAGTGCATAGCCAGCATCCCCCACTAGGTGACCATGTGGGATGTCCCCATTGGCAAATGTCTGGTACAGCTGCGTCAGATGTCAGATATGGGAATCATGGTAGCTTCCAGGGCAGCCAGCACACACATTCAGTATTATGCCCTGGGCATCGTACATGACCGGGCAGTTGATGGAGGGGAAGCCCTTGCGGTTGAAGTAAACCCTACCCCACTCACCGGCTGGTGCTTTTATGTGTATGTGCGTGCAGTCTATTGCACCCACTACCTCAGGGTATTCCGCTATTTGCTGGAAGAGACGCATATTACTTGCCAATACCTCATGGGAATTGGGAAAATATACATGATCACCGACATGTGCTGACATGGCATCCAGGAACTGGTGCAGTACCCTGGATGCTGATGCCTGTGATATCCCCATCATATTACCAGTTGGTCTCTGGAAGGTACCTGTTGCTAGTATTCATAGGCAAACACATACCTTGGTTTCCACTGGAATGGGTTCCCCTCTGTTGGTTCTGTGTGTGAGGCATGGCCTGCACAGCTCAACAATTTGCTGCAGGTGGTCTCTGTCCACTCTATAGCGCTTCACTATCTCCAGTCCATGTAGCCCCTGGTAGGTTACCCTGGGCCTGTACACTCTTCTCTGTCTCCGCACTGGGTGTTGATCAGCAGCATTACCATTGTCACCACCCTCAGCATATTGCATATGTCGCCTTATGACAGCAATGGCAGCCCCTAACATTTTTTTGTTTCAATACAGCTTTTTCAGTATTCACTTCTCTTAGCTGACTGCAGTGTCTCTGAGGAATACATGGTGAAAAGTTGTTTGCAGAGTTTTAAGTGCTGGGCTGGGCTGAGCTGATTTACTGCCTGTGTAATTGCCTGATTCTGATTATTTCCACCTGCTAGCTCTGCTGACTCTCCCTGGTTAGCTTCCTACTGTTTGTTGTGCTTCCTTTTCCCTTTCCATTTCCTCAGGGGGGCAGCGCCGCACACATGCGTTAACACACGCGCACACAGGCTTAGACAGAGTTACACTAGTTAATTCCTGCCTAAACACGTGCACACAACTGCAAAGGCACTTACAAGACTTTAAACTGCCCTACACATGCTTTAAACACGTGCACACAGGTGCAAATATGCTAACACAGATTTAGACAACATCACACATGCTAACTTCTGCTTACACGCGTGCACACTGTCTTACTTAGGTTTATAAGCGCACACAAGCGCGCATACACGTTGCAAGCATTTTTACAAGAAACTTTGGTGATACCCACAGTGTGCACCTTATATTTCTTGACTTTAGCTAATATATCTACTGACACACCTCTTCCAGTGATGAGCAACTGACAGCTAACACATGCCACTCTGCTCCAATGAGATTAGCTACTGTCATACATACCCCACTCATGATGTCACCTATATCCTACTCTGTTACTCCCCTTATCCTAGTCTTGCACGCCACTGACTGTGCTCATTTGCCATGTAGACTTGTGATTCACCATCCTTACCCTCATTTGCATAGGATTGCCTAGTAATGCTTGGTTACATCTCTTGGACTGAGTTCCCCCCTTAGCAACCCCTACTCGGTAGCCTTGTTGTCTTCAGCCTGCCATTCACTTGCATTGTATATTATGATATCTTATAAAATGCCTATTGGTGGCTTTTATTTTCTTATTTTATGATTTTTATAGCGCACCCCATTTGCGCGGTGCTGCGCTAAGCTTAAACCTCGCCGATCGAGGAAATGCTTCTTCAACCATATGCAACCTTTATTTGGAGCTGTCACAGCTCCATTGTGCTATTTGCAGAATGGTACTCAGTTGTCAACTGAGTACATTTCTGCAGATAACACGGCTCCTACTCGGACAGGTTTGTGCTTCCTGGATCGCATATTTACCTCATTTGCATGCCTTTTGGCTGCAAGTGAGGTAATTTGCATATCCAAGCCCTGTCTGTGTAGGAGCAGTTTAAGGGGCTGTTTGCAATGCTGTTCCTGGATCGCTCATCAGACATGTTGGCTGCATGGAGTCTTACTCTACTCTTAGACTCCGTGCAAGCCTTCATGAATCCGGCCCAATGTCCAACTATACAATGCATGAACATCATAGCTATCAACCTCTTACAGCAATAAATTTGGATAAGGTCATAAATAACAGGAGCACTGGACAGCCGTTGACCCAAAAACATTTTTTTGAACACAGCAAACAGCCGTTGATCCGAAAAAATTTTGCTGTGTTCAATAATTTTTTTTCGGGTCAACGGCTGTCCAGTGCTCTCATTTTGGTTTTGAGTATCCATTTGGGCACTTTTCCTTTTCTGTCTTATCATAAATAATAGTGGGCAAAGGCCCAAAAACAGTGAAAATTTTTAAATATTGCTTTTACAAACTTAGAAAGTTGATAGAATAACAGGTTTTCTCTTAGGATGAACATAGGCACAGGAACCATAGGGCGAGGGGGAGGGAGCATCCTCCCACTTTTATAGCTGCAAGACCTGTAGGACTTGTGAATTAATTTAAACACAAAAGTGTGTGGAGACACTATGTTCATGATAACTGCTGCTGCTAGCATGCTGCCAGAGTCACCCATGTTAAGGAGAACTGCTCCATTACTTCTCATTTATTTATGAAGGCTGCTAAGTGCTCTGCTTCATTTTATAAAGGCTGCTAAGTGCTCCGCTTCTTTTTATGAAGGCTGCTAAGTGCTCCACTTCTTTTTATGAAGGCTGCTAAGTGCTCCGCTTCGTTTTATGAAGGCTGCTAAGTGGGCAAAATTGAAGTGTATTAACCCACCACTGAGTTTGTGCAGGTATCGGCGTGCCCACCGTGACTGACATACGGGAGGGCGGGATTAACAACGGCAATGTGCCATGATTGACACACAATGCTAATGTAACGGTAAATTCATAGAATTAAAAACTGAGCATTTAATAAGCACAAACACATGCTAATAATGACATTCAATCAATCAGTCCCTTTCCATTAGAATAATAAAATGTTTGTGTGTGAGTAGAGTCTTATTTGTAGTGTACAGTTTAACTGGAATCTTACTGTGCATTTTATTCATGGCTGTTGTTTAAACTATACAAGTTACTGTTTGGCCCTGGCCACTCTTCAGTTGTCTTTCTCCCCACAACTAGTTAATGTAGGTATGACCAAAATTACCTGACTGGGTGGCCTGCTACTATGGGTACCAGTGAAAGGACAACTGTGGTTAAAAACTGAAACGTGTGTATGTGTATTTATTTATTTGCTGGTTTTGGTGTCTTTGGCAATGTTAATATCATTGCATCACTCTTGAATAGTTACTAGTTTTATTTTAATTGAAGGTGACTAGATCGGTGTAGCCTTCTGTTTCTGGTACACAGTTAGGGTGCCCACAATGTGATGCAGATTTTCATTTATAGGTAGTTACAGTGAAAGTGCTCGGGTTTATTACTTGCATTCAGAATATTTGGTCTGGGTTTTCTGTAACTTTCCCCACAGGGGCACTCTTGTTTCTGTACTCTTACACATACTCTTTTATAACTCTTTGGAAACTGTTCCTACTGATAAATTTATTTAAGTTTAAGAATTGGTTAGGTAAAGGGACCTGGCCTCATTTAGCATTTATCCTTCTGTTTCAGTAATATCAGATCTTGGCATGTTTTTGTGCAATCGAATCTTTTTGTGCAATTAACTTGTGTTTCGCATATCGCATATATTACCTTGTGTTATGGTGGCATCTTTCAATCAAACGGTGGGTGGTGCAGTCAAAATGCTCGCAGGCGGGGTTTGGGCAGGGCTTGCTACTGCGCATCTGGTGGGTTAATACACTTCAATTTCGCCGTTAAGTGTTCCGCTTCTTTTTATGAAGGCTGCTTAGTGCTCCTCTTCATTTTATGAAGGCTGCTAAGTTTTCCGCTTCTTTTTATGAAGGCTGCTAAGTGCTCCACTTAGTTTTATGAAGGCTGCTAAGTGCTCCACTTCTTTTTATGAAGGCTGCTAAGTGCTCCGCTTCTTTTTATGAAGGCTGCTAAGTTCCCTCTGCTTCATTTTATGAAGGCTGCTAAGTGCTCCACTTCATTTTATGAAGGCTGCTAAGTGCTCCACTTCTTTTTATGAAGGCTGCTAAGTGCTCCGCTTCTTTTTATGAAGGCTGCTAAGTGCTCCGCTTCATTTTATGAAGGCTGCTAAGTACTCCGCTTTGTTTTATGAAGGCTGCTAAGTGCTCCTCTTCATTTTATGAAGGCTGCTAAGTGCTCTGCTTCTTTTCATGAAGGCTGCTAAGTGCTTGTGTGTATGCTCCATTTCTTTTTATGAAGGCTGCTAAGTACGTGTGTGTGTAAAATACCCCTGTTATTTCTATCTGGTGGTTAGAAATGCTCAGGCTTAAATCCTGTACCTTAGGTACAAGGGCCTGCATTCTCTACCCACACCACCACTTATGATTCAGGGAGTTTGGCTCATACTGTTGGTCTGTTCCTCCTAAGATGTGTGGTTTTCTGGCAAATCAGTGAGAACGGAATTCACTAAATAATGATAGCCCTTTAAGTTTCAGTCTTACCATCTTTTTTGGAAACACATGGCAATACAAAACACTATTTTAGCAACTTTCTAAAGTTATACAAGCAATAGTTAAAATGTGTCCCTGGTTTTGGGCCTTTGCCTCCCCCCCAAATAAATTTTGGCTTTTTCCAGATTTCATCTGCTGTGAAATTAAAAGATTCATTTGTGTCAAGTGGATGGTGCAGTGGTAGCATTGCTGCTTCATAGCAAGAGGTTCTGTCATTTGATTCTTGGCTGGGGTGCCTTCTGTTTGGAATCTGTATGTCTTCCCTGCATTTATGTGGGTTTCTTCCCATGTTACAAAGACATGTGTCTGGAGCATTTCTCCCTGGGCTTCTAATGAAAATTGGCTTTCTTCCAAGTCAGTCTTTCCCAGTAAATAAATAAAAAAAAATTTACAAGGAGCTGAGAGCTTCAGGAGACGTTTAGTGCTGCCTATCCCAAGACCGTTTGCACTGTTAGTAGCACAACAGGTAGCAGCCATACATTTAATGTAGAAGGCTGTGGGTTCTACTCCCACAGTGTGCAGATGGATCGCTGATACTGCACTGTTTTGCACTTTAAAGGGAGTGGATGCTACAGTCCTGTGAATGTCCTCCTTTGGAGGAGTTACCTAGTAACTATGAACCCATCAGTTTACCATCCATTCCCTATTGCAATATTACTAACTTATCATTTTAATGTAACATAGGCAATTTATTCTTCAAGGGCAGCAGCCACTTTCTTTGTAGCTGAAACAATTAAATATAAAGTTGTTTCCTAGCAACAACCTCTTCATTAGTTAGAGATCCCTTTAATGTGGAATTATTTAGATGGCTGACTTCTGCAGACATTTTACATATTTACTGATATTGGTGTATTGTAATGACAGAAGTTTGAGTGGCCTTTTATGATTGAAATGTTCTGAAATGGGTAGGTTTGTCATTATTGGTTCATACATTTTGTTTCATTGCTTACTAGAAGACTCTTAAAAAGTACAAATTTAAAACACATTCTAACAAATAGTGCTGTACTGTATAAGGAATATAACTTAATGCAATCAGGAAGATGAATCAGAGAATGTATACATGTATGCATGGCCCTAAAAATGTGTTTGAAAACAGCCCAGAGGAGAGTGTAAAAGGCTCAAAATCATGGTTTAAGCTTTACTCTTGTTACCAAAGAAAGGGATGAAGGTAAAACAGTTCATACCACATTACCTTTACCTGATCAAGTCATTTGACACAATCCCCTACTCAGGTGTAGTACAAAAGAGGAATAATGTGGGAGCAAACACTTACATCACTAGCTGGATTGCCAACTTGCTCACAGGATGCAGGAGATCAAAATAGGGGAAGAGACCAGTGACCAATGGAGTCCTCCAGGATTCAGTGCTGAGACATTTTCTGTTTGGCATATACATCTCAAAAGTAAAAGGAAATACCAAAGGGCTTTGGCCGGCTAAGTTTGAGATGACTGAAAGCTAGGAGCAGTTATTGAATCCTCAAATGACTTAACCATCATGCAGGAAAGTTTGCCCCAAATAATAACTGGTGTCTAAACCATGACAAAGAACTGACCCAATTGTTTGGCATTTGGGAACTTGTGTGTACAGTGACCTAACTTTTGAACAACATGTACCCAGAGTCATAAGAAAGCCTTTCTATATTGCACAGCTTATGAACAAATTGATCGTGACTTGATCTAGAGATGTTGTTGTCCCCCTTTACAAAGCTGTCATTAGGTCAATCATTTTGTATAATGCCCACTTTGGCATGTATCTGTCCAGCCCCATGCAACAATTGGAATACCATTGGAAATACCTTCTAAAAGGATACAAGTCCTAAACAACAGGTCTTGCATGGACCACCTCAAAGATTTATTACTATACTCAGTATCCTACAGAGTGCTTAGAGGTGACATGTCTTATAGGTTCATAGGTTGGTACTAGGCTATCAGCCCTAGGGCCTATACAAGCCTAGCCATAACAATTCCCTGGCTATTTCTTCCCACACTATTTATTTCCCTGGACCCCTGTCTAGCAGGGCAACTGACATGATCCCTGGGGTGAATTTCCTTTCTCCCATCCAATCGTCAAGGTTCCTATTGAAGAGGGCCAAAGAGGCACTCTGCTTGACATGTATGGGCAATCTATTCCAGAGTCTGGGGAGTCTCTGGGTCAGGAACCTATCCCTCCAGTATGTTTTGTTTATTGTGATGACAAGGTTTAGATCCCTGGAGTGTGTGGCTCTCAGGGATTGTGATTTCTTTAAGTACAGCATGTCCAGGAGCTCTGGGTTTGAAATGGCCTTGTATGTTAAGCAGAGATCTCCTCTGAGTAGACGATAAGCGACAGAGTATAGTTGGAGTTTTTTAAGGCGGTCAGCGTAGGGCATCTGCTTTAGGCCTGTGATTCTTTTAGTGAGGTATTTCTGCAGCCTTTCCAGTTGTTACTGATGTCTTGATAGGTACATACCAAACGGTGTGTTGTATTCTATAATGGGTCTAATGAGGGATGAGTACAGTGGGACAATGACCTCCTTTTTCTGGATGAAAAGCCCTTAGTGATAAGGTGGGCCGCATAGAAGGATTTCCTGACTGTTGTGGCGATGTGTGTGTGTGTGTGTGTGTGTGTGTGTGTGTGTGACTGTTGTGTCTGGCATATAAGGCATCAATGGACCTACTGAATATCAACAAGTCAAATGGCATCAGAAATACTCAGTCCAGGAATCTAAACTGAATGTTATGGAGAGATGAATATATATCATAGAGGCTACCACTGTTCCAGAACAGACTATCCATTCAAGTAAAACAAATTTCATCCCTGTCCATATTCAAATGTAACTTGGATCTAAGGATGTGTAATAGAAAATATACTCCAGGATTGCTCCTTATGCCACTAATGGATAGAGGTAGTTCCTAAATGCTGCATCCCTTACATGGGTCCCCTCAAATTATCTATGCTGTGATCACAGTTATTCTCAATAGGGCTAATATACAATTATCAGCCATGGGATAGGTAAGACCAATCAGAAAATGTTAATTCAAGCACCAAAACGGAATTGGCTAAGCTTAAAATGTCTTTCAAATGAACCTATGTTGTGGTAGTAAATAGTTATAAAACAATTACCCTTTTTAGATTACTAAGTTCCCCTGTCACCCCCCCCCCACCCCAGTCTTCAACAGCTTCCAGCACCTATGACCATGAATTTTCTGAAGGGTATGAATTCTGAATCTCAAATGGCTGTCATTATTTTCTGACTTCCGTTCTCAATAATTTAGCAATGATTTGTCAGAAAAAGTACAATTTTATAAGTAACAGGACAATAATATGAGGGAAAAATCTGGACATTCTGCAAAAATCTGTACAGTTGAGAGGTATGAATAGAATCTCAAAACTGAAACCTTTCATATACAGCAGATTGTGACAATTAATAGTGAAAAACAAAATAAATGCATGTGAGGGTGAGAAATGGAGAAACAAACCTTGCCACCTATTATCTTTACAGAGTTGAAATCTGCATTCCACAACATGATAGAAAATGAAGTTGGAGTTAAATTCTTCCAGATGTTGTACATTTTGAAGTATACTTGAAGATAGTTCCAGTAACCTGGGTTCAATCATTAAATGCCATCTCACTTTCAGCCATTTTAAATGAAAGATGTTTTAAGCATAGTGTACATTGCTCCCCTAATTTTATGGCTGAACTTTATTCATTAATGACAAAGCTTACCATAGCTATGGCTAAGTCATGTCTGAAACCTTGGAGAGAAAATACAGCAAATGATAAGAGTGTGGGATTTTGAGCAATCAGTAGTATTTCCATATAAGAAAAGACACTTTCAGGAATTAACTTCATATTTAAATATGTGTTATAGTTTGGATTAGCTACAAAACTTGAAATTGTACGCGCAAAAATTTGCAAGTAATGCTGTGCAACAGATTAAAAGGAAAAAAGAAAGACTTTGTTATTGATGAGTTGCTAAATGTTAGTATAAGAAGGAAAATGTCATGCAAAACTGGTCACACACTGTAACTTTTAGAACAAAGAAACAATTTCATAAAAGTGTTGACAGAGATGACGAAAAATTTATAGCCTGAGCTCGTACAATGTTTATGCTGAGGAAGGCAGCTCTGACAGCACAGAGTAAACACGTTGTATTGTGCTTGACTATGAAACAGGAAATGCACTTTGAAGGAATGCTTGGGAAACATGAGGAGGATAAGTGGAACAATGTCACAATAGTAGGCAAGATGAACTTCAGACATAAGCAAAGTCATTTTATAAATGCATAGGGAAATCTAACAAAAAATTAGAAATTTGCAGATGGGAATTTTTCTGATGAGGAACCAGACGAGCTTTATATTTGGTAAAAGACAAATATAAATTGACAAAATGTGTAGTAAACAAGTTGGCTGCACCAAAGTGAAATCAAATCAGGACAAATAAAGTACACAAAGTCTGAAATAGGCCTTTAGTTAAATGGTACATATTAAACAGGACATTTTATTCAAGAAGAAATATGCTACAAGGGCAAAAATAATTGTAAACATTAAGTTACAAGTGTAGTGCCTTTAATTTAAGACACTAGTGACAAAATATATTTATTCAACTCTGGGCACTGAGAGGCATTTAATAACAACTGCAGAAGCTATTCATTGTATTCCAGTCTTTTCTGCCAACTTCCACCTCTTACAGAAATCTTCAAATTTTCCAAAATAACAATCTGAAAAAAAAATGTAAAGACAGTGCACACTTTTGAATGTTTACTTAGGGAATTTTTGTCCCCCTTTTTTATTGCATAGGTGTGTTCATAAATCCTAGTCCACAATGCATGCATGGTCATCTCTACATAAAACCCAGGGTAGATATGACAAGATACAAGGTAAACTACCTATCCCTTTTCTTGTACTGTTGTATCTACTCATGCAAAATAATAAAGTTTTCAAGTAAGAAAGGATGGTGATTTTTATACTGCCACAATAAACCTCCATTGTGAGCAAGTCATCCACTTGTTTATCCCCTTGCTTTTATCAGTGTTTCCTGTTACTTCTCCGGTCCCTTTTAACAATAACTCTTTAACATTTATACTGCATTTAAGGATAGAAGTAGGAACTTCACCTATTTTTTATTTATTTGTTTATTAATTTATTTTGAGTTAAACAATAGAGACCAAACACCACAATTAATTTTTGCAAACAAATCTTCTTCACCTCACCAGTACTGTGGCTATATGTGAGGATGATGGCATTATATTGCTGGTTATTACTAATGTTGTTTCGCACCCTATAGTCAGAAGACCCTGAATAATCTAAAATTGATTTGTAATTGGTCACTCTTCCTGACACCACTTCAAAGGTTATATTATTCACTAGCTGTGTGGGGTAAGCCTTTTCCAAAAAATAATATATTTTCTCCATCTCTCACAAGAATTATCATCAGATACCAGCCTGGAAAGCCTCATGATTTGCCCTTTTACCAAACACTTTTTTTGCCACAAAGTCAGTTTTCTCAAGTAATGCAGGTAGCCACTGGAAAAAGTTGGCTTCCTAAAATGATTGTTTCCACCTTCTCCATGCCATATTTTTCAAAACCATGACATCCAAATAACTGATATTGTTGTTACTCTTCTCACATGTAAAACTAGGAAAGTCTGCACTGTTGTTGATGTATGTAAAAAATCATCACAATTAGCAGAGGAATCAGTCTACTGAATAAAAATATTGTTCACAAATCGTATCTTAGATATAGAAGAATAATAGGCCAGCATTCACTGTCAAACACAAAGTACTTTTCCCAGCATCACATTACAATGTTATCAAACTCAGGGGACAGGAGGCTCCCCCTTTTAACTGTTAGAAGTATTTGCATTCAAAGTACACATAGTTTTTTTAACACTGTGTCGACACACTCATGAATAATCAAAGTGTCCTCACTTGAAAGAGACATGTCACTGATAGCCTGGTAAAGCCAATCCATTCCAACCATGTGGAGCATTACCAAAAATAAGTCCTTCACATCTGTGGTAACAAATGTACGGTTCTCACAGTACATGGTGTTAAACAATTTCAGTAAAAAAAAAAATCATATAAATTTCTTAACATATGTGGTTTGACCTTAAAATTTATTTATTTATTTATTTTTTTTGCCATCAACCAACAGAGCCAAAGGCTGTTTCATATTCTGCTGAATCCACTACTGGATGCAGCAGTGGATCGTTCTCGTCCTTTGTGTTTTTGAGATTCCAAAAATGGATGCTATGACCGGATGGTCAACGTTGAGAAACTTAACCAGATAAGGAGACAATTCAAATTCATGTACTATTTCAACCAGGAGTAATTTCTAATGAAAACATAATTAATTTCATTTCTGGAGGTTCGATCTAAAATAAGTTTAAAATAAGTAAGTCCCATCATATAGATAATCCAATATTTAACCAGAGAATTCTTGATTGTTCATCACAGCCACAGCTCCCCCTTGTCTGGTTTCATGATCCAAATGGATGCACCTGTCTATAAACAATTTACCAATCTCCTTTCATCATGTATTATATTAAAAAATGATTTTTATTGTTTGCATGCAACCATCTGATGAGCTTGATCTCATTAAAATTCTCTTATCATGATAGCTATCACTGCATTGGAAAAGCAATTTTAAATTCACCTTTCTGATGTAAAGTTTAAGCTGATCTAATATGCCCACTTGATTCAACCCACCAGTTAAAAAAGTAACACCTCTTTAAAGTAAATTAACAAAATCATTGTCAATGTTGAAATGATTATAATGCTAAATTCTCAAGACATAGAGTTCAGTGATTTTACCTTATGCAGCTGCAATATTTACCACCATTGTATTTGCTGTTGTTGAAATGATCAGTATCTCTAATTTCTGCCTATTCCTCTCCCCCTGTCTCATTTGAAAAAAAAAACCCTGGGGTAGTAATCACTGTTGCCTCAAACCTCTTCCAACTGTAATTGGCATGTGTGAGGACTATAGAACATATATATGGCTGAGCCAGTTAGAGAAATAAGAAACATGAGGAAATCTGGCGATGGAATGCAGAAATCCACGAAGTTATCAAAAGAAAGAAATAATGCAGGAAAATGTGGGAGATAGAAAAGATGGACCAGGTTTTGGAAGGAATTATGGTTGGCTAACAAAGATGCTAAGAGAGTTGCAATAGCAAAGAGCAAGGAAGGCATCAGTGGTGTTCTACCAGCTTCTGGAACGTGACTCAGTGGATGGCACAGAGAAAGTTAATCAGGTAGCAAGGCAAATACAGAATGATATGGAGGATAATAAGACACCCTTCATAAGGGATGCCAGCAAGACCTGGTAGAATTTGTATAGGCTATGTGAAAAGACTGAATGACTCCAGAATGAAGAGTGTACAATCTCACAGAGGAATTTATAGTGGAAGTGGGTGTACAACAGGAATCAGCTCTAAGCCCTATGCCAGTCATTCTGGTGATGAATTACATTAGCAAACAGGTCAGAAAGGAGAGATCAAAAAAGTTGTTATATGCAGACAGACAATGTGGTATTACAACCAGACTCTGAACAAGAGTTTAGGCAAAGGACATGGAAATGGAATGCAAAACTGAAGGCACGTGGGAAGAAACCGAATACAGGTAAGACAGTTCTAATGACAACACTTGGGAAATCAGAAGAAGAGCATTGAAACAGAAAGAAAAATAGTGAAACAGGTTAACAGCTTCAAGGATCTGGGAGGGGTGGTTGACGAGAAGGAAAGTCTGAATGAAGAAGTCAAAGCTAGAATCAGAGGGCTGCAGCCAACTGGCATAGAGTATCAGATGTAGTCTATAACAGAAGAATGCCAAAGAAGCTGAAAAGTAAGGTGTATAAGGCAGTGGTGCAAGCAGTACTACTATACGGTACAGAAACCTGGGCAGAAAGGAGCCAGGTAAGGAAGCTAAAGGTGATGGAGATGAAGTGCCTGAGATGGGTGGTGGGATGCACACTGTGGGGCAGATGAAGAGATGAGGACATAAGAGCAGAAGACAAAGTAGCACCAGTTGCAGAAAAGGAGAAAGAACAGATTGCAGTGGTTCGGACACATGCAGAATAGCATAAGAGAATCTGGTGACAAAGATTTGAGACAGACAGGAAGAAGTGAAGAGGAAATGAGGGAATCCAACAAAGAGGTGGAATGATTATGTAAGAAAAGTCCTGTGACAGTCAGGCACAAGTGTTGAAGAAAGTTGGAGAGTGGCATTGAATTAAGAGAGATGGTGACAGCTGACACAGCACTCCAACCCCATGTAGAAAATGGAAATAAAGGGGTTAATGATGATGATGGTGATGATGGTGATGATGATGGTGATGGTGATGATGATGGTGATTATGGGGATGATGGTGATGATGATGATGATGATGGTGATGATAATGATGGTGATGATGATGATGATGATGATGATGATGGTGATGATGGTGATGGTGATGATGATGGTGATGGTGATGATGATGGTGATTATGGGGATGATGGTGATGATGATGATGGTGATGATAATGATGGTGATGATGATGATGATGATGGTGATGATGGTGATGGTGATGATGATGATGATGATGGTGATGGTGGTGATGATGATGATGATGGTGATGATGATGATGATGGTGAAGATGGTGATGATGGTGATGGTGATGATGATGATGGTGATGATGGTGATGGTGATGATGGTGATGATGATGGTGATGATGGTGATGATGATGATGATGGTGATGATGATGGTGATGATGATGATGATGGTGATGACGATGATGATGGTGATGATGATGATGGTGATTATAGTGATGATGGTGATGGTGGTGATGATGATGATGGTGATGGTGGTGATGATGTTGGTGATGATGATGGTGAAGATGATGATGATGATGATGGTGATGATGGTGACGATGGTGATGGTGTTGATGATGATGATGATGATTTAGTCTTGATTTATCTTTCCACTCTGTTGTGACTTTTTGGGTGGAAGGGACACTCCTTAGCCTTCCAGGTGTACTGCATCACACTTATATTGCAAGATAAGAATACACTTTGCACGATGAAGAAGATGTGCATTGTATTTTACATTATATTTAGGGATGACACGTATCAGCTACTAAGGTAATTGGTTCAGAGATGTTTAGAGGCAGACGTTAAATGTCATAAGGTGGCCCCAGTCTTCTGTCTCATGGTCCCTGTGTGGTGTGCCTGAGTTCATAATGATCATAAGTAACTGATGCACTACAAGACACATTTTCAAACTAATTATAAAAGGAAAATTACACAACAGGTTAGAAAAATGAAGTACTGTGTGGTAGAATTCCATTGCCCTTCTACAAGTTTGTGCTTCATTGCACTAGCATACAGCAGCTTACAGTGTGTTCATGCACATCCTTTTGATATTAGTCACAATATATCAGTTTTCATGTTAAAATGCAAGCAGGTTATGGTAAAGAGAGACAGGACATCCATTTTATTCTTTCTAGTCTGCAATGGCTGTACTATTCACAAACATTGTGCACAGATGCCTAAAATGATTTTGTGCACTATTTCTAGTCGGATGATGTTTATAACTCTCATTCCAGACATGGGTCACTGTAATGAAGAGCAATATGTGCACTTGAGCCTGCTAGAGTCTATCAGTGACATACAGGTGTGCACCAGTTAATGGTGGTTCATTATGTGCACTGGAGCCTGCTAGAGTCTATCAGTGACATACAGGTGTGCACCAGTTAATGGTGGTTCATTATGTGCACTCGAGCCTGCTAGAGTCTATCAGTGACATACAGGTGTGCACCAGTTAATGGTGGTTCATTATGTGCACTCGAGCCTGCTAGAGTCTATCAGTGACATACAGGTGTGCACCAGTTAATGGCAGTTCATTATGTGCACTGGAGCCTGCTAGAGTCTATCAGTGACATACAGGTGTGCACCAGTTAATGGTGGTTCATTATGTGCACTGGAGCCTGCTAGAGTCTATCAGTGACATACAGGTGTGCACCAGTTAATGGCGGTACATTATGTGCATTAGAGCCTGCTAGAGTCTATCAGTGACATACAGGTGTGCACCAGTTAATGGTGGTTCATTATGTGCACTCGAGCCTGCTAGAGTCTATCAGTGACATACAGGTATGCACCAGTTAATGGTGGTTCATTATGTGCACTGGAGCCTGCTAGGGTCTATCAGTGACATACAGGTGTGCACCAGTTAATGGTGGTTCATTATGTGCACTGGAGCCTGCTAGAGTCTATCAGTGACATACAGGTGTGCACCAGTTAATGGCGGTACATTATGTGCATTGGAGCCTGCTAGAGTCTATCAGTGACATACAGGTGTGCACCAGTTAATGGCGGTACATTATGAGCACTGGTACAGGTGATTCTATCAATGACATACAGGCGTGCACCAGTTAATGGTGGTACATTATGTGCACTGGTACAGGTGATTCTATCAATGACATACAGGTATGCACCAGTTTATGGTGGTACATTATGTGCTCAGGCGATTCTATCAATGACATACAGGTGTGCAACAGTTTATGATGGTACATTATGTGCTCTGGTACAGGTGATTCTGTCAATAACATACAGGTGTACACCAGTTTATGGTGGTACATTATGTGCTCTGGTACAGGTGATTCTATCAATGACATACAGGTGTGCACCATTTTATGGTGGTACATTATGTTTTCTGGTATTCCTCACAGGCAAAACTATTGTGCAACACAACAATGTGACATACTGCAAACCAGGATCAGAAACTTATTAAGGTATATATCTTCCATCATTGCAGTCTTGTAGCTACTGAATAAAGTATATTAAAGCTTACTAACCATTTAGCAAGTAGCTACTAAGTAAGGTTTATACCTTAGTTGTAACTTAGTAATGTATACTATAAATTATGAAGAACTTGATAAGTAGTTACTGAGCAAGGTATGTTATACCTTCCTAAGTTGCTGTTTGCTATTGTGCTGTGGTCTGCCAGAATGCCTAAGAGACATGCACAACAAAAAATACTTTCATTCATTAGCAGCAGGGATGGGGTCATTACCATATTATTCAAATAAAAGGGAATTTACTGCTGCTGGTGCTTCTATTGGCTGAAGCTTGGCAGCATCACTGTGTGGGCAGGAGGGGATGTGGTTGTCGTTTCAGTATTGGCTATACCACAGAGAATTTAATGGTCTGTAAGTTTTTTTCCCCAGCTGTATAAAAATGTTTAATTTTATATATATATATATATATATATATATATATATATATATATATTTTTTTTGTTTTGTTTTGTTTTGTTTTGTTTTGTTTTTTATTACTGCATTATTATGCAGTTTACATGCTTACCTCTGCAAAATATCAGAAGACCATCAGGAATTAACTGTACTTGTAAAGTTATACTATCTGTATATGTGCAGCTGGTGTCCTATACATTATAACACTGGGATCAACTAGCACATAGATGGGATTTTTTTTGTTAATCATATATGATAATGCAGTAAAAACTGCAAGAAAAACCCAGCCAAGCTAGATTCTTCATTGTGCAATACCTTAAACCTCCTGTATTGGAGGCCTATGGAACACAAGCAAATGAGCCCTTAAGGACAAATCAGTATTTAATCTTTATAGCTTTGCAGTAGTTATGACTTTTTTATTTTTTACATCTATATGGGCACATTCAGGCAAATAAAAAGAAACCCCAGTAACTGTACTACATGTTTCAGCCTTTTTTTTTTCCATCAGTATAACATAAGTAGTTTGCTGATACTTTTTTAGAAATGCAGAACTTAAAATCAAATCTGATGTCAATAAAGCATTAGTGTACCAACAAAATATCCCAGATAACATCCAAACTGGGCTTTCAGAAGCCATGTAACTAAATCACTTGTATGTCCTTATGGGATCATTTGCATATATCCCATGGGCCTCCAGTGCAGCTATTACACAAGGAAGACTCTGGCTTGGCTGTTCTTTTCTTCCACTTTCAACTTAATGGTTTGTCTGTGTGACCGTTTTCCACATTGCTTTGGATCATACATGATCGTGTTGATAGCGTTAGCATGCACACTCTGTGCTAGTGCACTATGCCTACACAAAGGGGTAAGACTGCTTACAGGGACTAACCAGTGTGTACCATTTCACTGACTCACATAACACTATAGCACACTATTCTATAACATTCCAGTCCAATTTTTTTTCTTTTATTTCATTTGAATTTGTTAACTGGGTTTAATCACTCATCACACATAATAGATTTCAGTCTCATCCTGAATGTTTAAGAATACAAACAATAATCCTATTCCTATAATTGTTGCTAATCTAGAAGGCTTCCTTGGTGTTTATTCATCACGCTCAAAACAGTCATTTACTTGCAATGTGCATCATTAGTTAATCAATTATTTAACCTAATGAAATACATTTATCCATTGACAACATTTATTACTATATTCATAAAGATATTATCAGCCAAAGTCATCATTCATGCTGTTTAGTACTATAAATTCACAATTTAAAATATGTATTCTTTCATGTTTCTACCTTTTATGTATGACTCCTCCAATCACTCAAACGTACTTTTCTGACACTTCAGATGAGAGGCATGCACTTTATGCACGTCCATAAAGCAATTAGCTTAAACATTCTGTTATCTTTATTGACATTCCTTACATCTCCGCTATTGGCATTTATAAACAATGAGGTTTGGCGTGCATGTGCTTTTTTATAGACAAATATTACAAAGTGCATCACACAAAGTGAATACTATAATACAGGTACAGAACTCTTCATACCATTTTTTTCTGTGTAAATTTCCTAATTTTTTTGTTACACGCATGTCAAATTCTTCATGGTGTTGTTTCTTACAATTCAAAAGAAGCTTTTGAGTTAAAAGGCTCTTGTCAGTCCAGCTCTTTTTAATACAGTTGGTATGAAGCTGTTTATGCCTCAGGCTCAAACAATTTTTTATACATCAATGGTCTCCTTGGCAACATCAGTCTTAATTCTGCATTTTTCTTAAAAGCATATGCCAATGCTTGAACAATACATCTATAGTTATATAGAAATATTGGGGTAGCTAGCCACAAATATAAATGACATACTTGTTCTATATTATGTTATCCTTTTCCAGGTATAACTGTTCCATGTAGTAGATTTCTGCTTCCTGCCTTTACTTGACAGATCCGCTTTGTGCATTCTGCTCCATATACCTGCTTTATGCCAAATTTTCTTTTGTGTCCATCAAAGTCATCAAGAAGTCAACTTATCACCTGTGGTTCATTTTAATTTTAAGAAATTTTCCATGGGGAAGAATAACATTCATGCAGATGAATGTTGACTTGCAACAAACAAATATGGATTTTACTTTTTTTTTTAATTCAGAAGGAACACTCTAGTCACTGCTATATATTTGCCTATCCTTTTATGATCTCACCTCAAAAATACATCTGCTCTTTTTTCAGTCTTTCACAAAAAATAGACTGTAGTATATAGTGATGCATTTTAAGAGACTACGCTTTCTCTCTGAGAAGCTTTGTTGTATTCCTCAACAGAGATTAAAGCATGGACTATGGTCATACCAGTGAACAGGAATTCATGAATATGCCTTGAGCAGATATTAATAGGTGACTGCAATAATGCAGTTGTTACAAAAGGCCAGTGTTGTCATAGGTTCATAGGTTCATACTAGGCTATCTGCCCTAGGGCATTTATAAACCTAGCCAGAATGTGTTTGGCTTTTGCCACCCATTTTAAATTTATTTTGCTATGCCCTTTTTCGAGGTTAGTATACTGTGCCTCTGTCTAACAGTGACACAGAAGTGATACCCGGGGTAAACCTACGATCTCCCATCCACTCATCAAGATTCCTCTTGAAGAGAGTCAATGAGGGACTCTGCCTAACCTGGACTGGGATTTT